>NW_027527932.1:6419726-6497369 GCF_008692635.1 Crocuta crocuta
GGCGGGGGTCGCAGGGGCTGCAGGGGGGGCGCAGGCGGCGAGCTGCGCGGGACCCTCCGTGCGCTGCGCACCCGCGGTCAGCGGCGACTCGACACCTGTGGGTGACACGGGGCTGCCGGGACGACCCCGCGCGTAGGGCGCGTTCTTGCGCGAAGGATACTAGCCGTGTTCGACTCTTCCTGAAGAAGGTCTACACTTCAGGCTGCATCGGTGGGGTTTGGTCGGAAGGGGGTTGACTTTTTAAAAAGTTTTGTTTGGTGCATGTGTCCCGGAAGATGTAGGCGTCCCGGTAGATGTGGCCGCTGGTGCTGGTGTTGAAACAAATGTGGACTTTTTGGCTTCAGTGATAAAGTGTGGAAAGAGAACTAAGTATGTATTGCCCGAGTGTGTAGGTGTGGTTGTACACGCAGATGCCCCTTCAGATTACGGCTTTTGCATTCTGATGAAGAGGCGTTTATTCACCAGCATCAGGTTTATGGTTTTTGGCTCTCATCGAGGAAGTTGAGAGTTTAGGTATTTCCTACGTACTGCATGTAATTGAACTCAAGAGCACAGGAAATTTGTGTAGAATTATTGCTTTTTTAATCACTTAAAGGTGACCTAAATTTCCTAGAGTTGTAAATTATTACATCTATGTGGACAAATACAAATAGGCTATTTGTATTTTATGTATGTATTATATGTATATATGTATTATATATGTATTACTATATTTCATCTGTAAAGAGACAACAGTCATAACTTTAATAATGTCAAGGATAATAAAGTGTTTAAACTAGCTCTTTGCATGTTAAATTTTCCTGGAACTTTTTTCAACCTGTTCTAAATTGGCTTCATTTTGTCCTTAGGTGTTGAGTGGGGCTTGGTGTTTCCCGATGCTAATGGGGAATACCAGTCTCCCATTAACTTAAACTCCAGAGAAGCTAGATATGACCCCTCGCTTCTGGACGTCCGCCTGTCCCCAAATTATGTGGTCTGCCGAGACTGCGAGGTCACCAATGATGGACATACCATTCAGGTTATCCTGAAGTCAAAATCAGGTATATTAGGAAACGTTTTTGAAAGGATGAAATTATGAAGATGGAAGTTTGGTTGTTCAGTGTTGTATGACTTTGTAGGAACACCCTTAGTTGGTCAACTTACACTTTGTGGGATTTGAGGAAAAGTAGGTGCAAGTGTACTAATTTGCGTTTTGTCCTGAATTGTTGATTGGCTTAACTCATTCAGGTAATTATAATTCTCTTGTTTTGTGGAATTGAAGATTAGGATTCATTGACCTAATCTGGCATTCAAGATAAACTTTTCAAATTAGTTTTATATTAATGAGACAAGAAGAATTTTAAGTAATAGCATTCAAAAATATCATCTGAACTTGTTAAAAGACTTAAATGGCCAACAAAACTCTTGTCTTTATTTATTTATTTTTAACTCTTCCCTCCCCTCTCAACTCATTTGAGATGGATTGAAATGCTTTGTGGAAAAGGTGTCAGAGGTTGTCAAGGAAATTAGTTTACATGTAGGAGAGAGTAAAGAAGAACTTTATAAAATTAGAATTAATATTGATGCATTTCTTAGCAAATAAGAGTTGTATTTCTTTCTTGGTAAGAGTGTAAAATTAGAGTATGTTGAAGTACTAGGAAGTACTAATGAGCAGAGATCACCTGTGCTCAAATTAATTTTGGATCAATAAATTTTATATTTCAAACCATAAAATCTTTAGGTTTATTATTTGGCAGGGCAGGTACTGATTTCCAACTATGGATTTTTTTTTTAACTCATTGTGAATGTGCCTGAACTTGAATTTAGAATCCATGAGCTAGTCATAGATTGATGTGGTCTTCCCTGATGCTCTGAGTTTGGTGAAGGTATGGACCATCCCAAACAGATTTTAGGTGTTGCTATACGTAGTCAGGTAGAAACAACTTCGGATGGGGGCGCCTGGGTGGCTTAGTCGGTAAAGCGTCCGACTTTCGCTTAGGTCATGGTCTCGCGGTTCGTGGGTTCGGGCCCCGTGTCAGGCTCTGTGCTGACTGCCAGCTCAGAGCCTGGAGCCTGTTTCAGTCTGTGACTCCCTCTCTCTCTGACCCTCCCCTGCTCACGCTGTCTCTCTCTCTCTCTCCTAGAAATAAATAAAAAATATTAAAAAAAAAAAAGAAACAGCTTCGGATGTAAATTTGGACTTAAATAAGATTTTGCAGGGAAGTATATCCAGAAGAGACATTATGTAGTAGTTTTTAAGTATATAATGCAATTATTAAATGCTGACTGTTCTGGTTTATAAAAAACACTTCAAGGTAATAAGAGATGTGTATTGGTATGTTGACATGCCTTTGTATTGCTGGAAATAAATATTTATAAATCTGTAACAAAAATGCATTTCCCATCAGCACGGTGGTGAGTGAGTATTGGTTTTATATACAAGTAGGTAAGACCGTTTTGCAGGATTCATGGGTTAGTGAAAACATGATCCTTTAAATTTTTTTTAATGTTTATTCATTTTTGAGAGACAGAGACAGCACGTGCAGGGAGGGTCAGAGAGAGAGGGAGACACAGAATCCGAAGCAGCTCCAGGCTCCGAGCTGTCAGCACAGAGCCTAACGCGGGACTCGAACCCACGAACCGTGAGATCATGACCTGAGCTGGAGTCGGATGCTTAACCGACTGAGCCACCCAGGCGCCCCTGCGTTATTTTTGATCATTATGACTGTGTGGCTGTTGTTTGCAGCTGAGACTAGATCCTGTTTCCTTTACTGAACAATGTGGAGTTTTTCTCCCCTGGAGTTCACGCGTTTTTATTTAATTTCTTGTGTGTCCGTCATGATTTCATTTCCAGGCTCTTGACAGATGGCAGATCTGCATCAGGAAGCCCTTCCCTCCACTCTCCCCCCGCAGCCTCTCCTCCCTTCTTGCCCCTCCTGGACCTGTGATCTCTAGCCAGAGGCTGTCTGCCCCTTACTGCAGACTTACTAGGAAAGCCCTTTGCTGGTCTCTTGTGTCCAGTCCCATGTTTCCTGGATGCTGGGCATCACTTTTGAGGTGGATCCTCATTTCAGGGAGCGTCTACATTTATTCCCTCCTGTGGCTCATCTTCCAGTAACTTCCCGAGAAGAAGGGCCTGTGAGGGCTAAATGTTTGGATACCTTGCCTGTCTCTGTCCTGGGTACTTGGTGTGCCTTTTGATCAGGCTAATTGTGTCTGCCATTTTTTTTTTTTTTTTTNTAGAAGTAAGTAAAACATTAAAAAAAAATTAAAAAAAAAAGAAAAAAGAAGAAATTCTCTTACATTATTTAATTGATCACTTTTCGGTTTTTTCTTTATTTTCTTCTTCCATAACTCATATTTTTGTTATTTTGTTCTACTTTCTGGTAGATTTCCTCAATTTACATCTTTTAGTCTTTCTTTCTTTCTTTCTTTCTTTCTTTTTTTTTTTTAACGTTTTATTTATTTCTAGGAGAGAGAGAGAGAGAGCGAGAGCAGGGGAGGGCCAGAGAGAGGGAGTCACAGACTGAAACAGGCTCCAGGCTCTGAGCTGGCAGTCAGCACAGAGCCCGACGCGGGGCTCGAACCCACGAACCGCGAGATCATGACCTAAGCGAAAGTCGGACGCTTAACCGACTAAGCCACCCAGGTGCCCCATCTTTTAGTCTTTCTATTAAACTTTTCATTTCAGCTCTAACATTTTTAACTTCTAAGAAAATTGTGCTGGGGGCATCTGACTGCGGCTCAGGTCATGATCTCACGTTTTGTGGGTTCGAGCCCCGCGTCGGGCTCTGTGCTGACAGCTCGGAGCCTGGAGCCTGCTTCCGATTCTGTGTCTCCCTCTCTCCCTGCTTCTCCCCCACTCATGGTCTGTCTCTCTCTCTCAAAAATAAACATTAAAAAAGAGAAAACTGCACTTATTCTATGATTTTTTTTAGTTGTCCAAGTATACCTTCTTTTTTTACATTATTGATAAGTTTTCTTTTTTTTTAAAATTTTCTTCTTTTGTAAATCATATTTTTGTTTTTTGTTTTTTTTTTTGTTCTGCTTCCTGGTAGATTTCCTCAACTTATATCTTTCAGTCTTTCTTTTAAACTTTTTATTTCTGCTCTTACATTTTTTTTTAAAAAACTCAATTTATTTTTGAGAGATGGAGAGAGAGAGAACATTTGAGTGAGAGAGAGATGGTGCGAGAGAATCCCAGTCAGGCCCCATGCTGTCAGCATCAGAGCCTGATCTGGGGCTCGACCCCACGAACTGTGAGATCATGACCTGAGCCGAAATCGAGAGTTGGATGCTCAACCAGCAGAGCCACCCAGGTGCCCCTGCTCTTCCATTTTTAATAAGATGAGTTCTATTTGTTTGGTCTCTCTTTTTGATATGAGAGAACAAATAGTTCTCTCTGTCTCTGCTTATTCTGGGTTCTTCTATTTGTTTAGTCTCTCTTTTTGATATGAGAAGTCTTCTCAATGTTTAGTAAGTTATTCAGGCTCTTTGTTCATATCTAGGAATGGGTCTAAGAATTGAATTAACAGCTCTGTGCACATGGGCAGGGATCGAGGTCTGGTGATGTGCTGATGTGAGGATGTGGCCACGTGGTACAAGGCACTTTCGTCAGTGTATCTATTTCTCCGGAGAAAGGGATGTGATGGCTCACGCCTGGCTGTTGGCATTCTGATTGTTGACCCGCAGGCCAAAGAGTCTAAGCAGAGTGGCACGTCTGTGATGGTTGACGAACCTGTATTGACACATCATTGTCACCTAACGATGTTTACAGCAGGTTCACTCTTGGTGTCCTACACTCCATGAGCTTCAACAAACGTATAATGATGTGTCTGCACCATTATATGCTGTCCTCCGAAATAGTTCCACCACCCTGAAAGTCCTCTGCGCTCTCTGCCTCTTCCCTTCCTCTCTCCCATCTCCTGGCAATCACTGGACTTTTACCTTCCCTGTATTTCTGCATGTTTTAGGAGGTCATGTAGTTGGGATCCTACATTGGCTTCTCTCATCCTTTCACTTAGCAGAATGCATTGGCTTCTTGCACTGGCTGTATCTGGCTTGCCACAGTGCGGGTGGCAATCTTTCCCTTGCCTTTGGTAAGGTGTTCCCCGCTGTGGATCGCGTAGATAGAAGTCAGGCCTGCACCCTGCCCTCAAGAAGCATGCAGTGGTGGGGGCGCCTGGGTGGTTCAGTTGGTTAAGCATCTGACTCTTGATTTTGGCTCAGGTCTGCATGATCTCACGGTTCGTGGGTTCGAGCCCCGCGTGGGGCTCTCCACTCAGTGCAGAGCCTGCATTGAATCTTCTGTCTCCCTCTCTCTCTCCCTCTGCGCTTCCCCTGCTCATGGTCTCTCTCTCCTCTCTCTCAAAAATAAAGCAAGCATTTTTTTTTTTTTTTAAATAAAGCAAGCATTTAAGAAGAAGTTTACAGTGGTGGGTTGTGAAAGATGGGCATGGGAGGGATTATTTTTGGCTGCCATTATTAGGCGAGGATTGGCTCAGGAAGTAGCATTTGCAGTGAACGTGGAAGGAAAAGCATTTGGACCAGGATGGTTGGAATGTGTGGGGAGACAGGACAGTAAGTGAAAAAGACCTACGGGAAGGTCTAGACCTTGGATGAGGAGAAACGAGTCCTGAAGTATAACTGGAAGATTCATTCATGTTAAATGAGGTTAATATATAAATGGACTCATGAGGGATCTGGAACCAGGTGTAAAGAGTGTAANAATATGTTGTTCCGGGAAAATTAAGCCGACTGTACCAAGTAAGATAGGACCTGAGAGAGATTGGGAGCCAGGTTGAAAGTTACTGCACTAGATTAAGTTAACCCAAACTGCGGCTGCCGTGGTGGTAGTGGCAAGGGATGACACCGGGGGGTGGGGGAGGGGAGCGGCTCTGAGATGCCATCCGCAGGACTTCGGAGACTGAAACAGCGCAAAGATGGGAATCGTCAGGTGCGCTGGGGTGTGACCGGTCCTCACCTTGGATCCCGTCACTGTGTACCCTTTGTGCATATTTCAGGGCAACACAGTGCCTTCTAAGGTGGAGTTGTGCAGAGCATCCCATCCGGGTCCTGTGATCTCCCTGAATGTGGGGCAGTTTAGCCACATGGATGGCTTAATTTCTCTGAAGGACGTGGAATCACTGTACCGCAGGAGTCTTAACCTTTAGTGTACACAAATGAAAATTAAACCAGACAGTAGTATGGAAAGTAGTGTAAGTCTAGAAATAGCCCTGTAGATTTCCATCGCCTGAGTGGTTTGATCCTTAAATCATGAAAAAGTGTGAGACGGGCCAAACTTCTGCACTAGACTGTCTTTCCCTCTGATGACAAACAGTGAGTGCATTAAGGGTAATGACATTTCTAACGGACCGTCGGAATGGGAGAAATTATTGATCAGATAGGTCATTTGTGCCCTTCTCTGTAACTTATTATAGAAACCATAATTAGAAAATTATTTTACTTCTGGGTCTTTTATAATTCTCAATGTTAAATTTAGGCTGGATTGCTTTTATTATTAATCGTGCTTTTTTCCCCCCCCAAAAAACATGACAACTTTTTATAGTGCTTCTTAACCACTTTGCTGATTTAAAGATGAAGTGGTCAAAAATATGTGTAAGTTGTTTTCACTTAGGAGGTGGCTCTGATCGTTTATTTATATGAGATGTCAGGGTCGAATTTCTTTCTGGTGATGCTTATTATTAGCTAACATTGGGGTCTTGCATCACCCGGACAATTGCCTTAATGTGCCTTACTTTGCTTATGCAGCCGCAGGCTAGCTGGCCTCCTCCCCCCGCATGTCAGTGTTATCTCGCTCTTAAAAGCAGATATTTGTTCTTTGATATGAAATGAAACTGTAGGTTGAAAGCTCAAGGGAGTAAAATAATTGATTTTTGCATTTAAGACTTCAACTGCTAAAAAAGAACTAATTTATACTATTTTTGGAATGCTTTATGAATGCCTTTTGAATTCCTTAAAATTTAAACTGAGATTATGAAATCTTTAGACCTGTTGAGAATGAGCTCTTTGGGTCTTGAGATCCTTTAGGGGACACATCAGGGACCATTAGCATTGGTTTCCCTCCATGTCGGAGATGTGTCTGTGGCAGGCTCTGTCTCCTCCCCTCTCCATCTCCACCTGAGCTGCGCCAGCCAGCCACTGAGGCTTGCCCTTTGCTGGTCCAGTGTCCAGGAAGGCGTGGGAGTAATGTTTTCAAGTGCAAAAAGCTGTCGGTGATCCCCTCTGTGGTAAACTGCAGCTGTTAGGTACAAGTCCCCTTCCGGGGCTCACAACTTGAAGTCTACCTTCATCCTCTTGAAGCACACTCAGGCCATTCTCAGCCTCTTCTCTCAGCTTGGGATGTGCTTTCTCACTTCTCTTAGCTTGCTCTTCCAGACTCTGCTTAGTTACCTCCTCTGGGAAGTCTTCTGTGACTTTCTGATGCCCCCTAGGTTTTGGCGTGGCTCTTCCCTCCTGGTTCCTTGGCACTTTCTCTTACTGCTTTTGATGTAATCTCTTTAAACTACAGCACTAAGTTCATTAAGCAGGAGAATGCCTTGCTGGCACTGAGACTCTGTCCTTCTTTTTAGATTCTTGGTGGTCAGCACAGGGCTGGGCCTGAATCTCAAAATGTGTGTTAAACTCAAATGCAGTGAGGGGGAATAAGCCTTGATCAGTAGCCTTTGAACTGTCTGGCAGATTCGTTTTCAGCAAAGGATTGTGGAAGCTTAGCTGGATTAGGTAAATGCTTACATATCATGTCTTTACGGGCTCAAATTTTGCAGAGGCTTTGAAAAGAGCTCTTCATATAGTCTCTATCTATCTATCTATCTATCTATCTATCTATCTATCTA
Organism: Crocuta crocuta; assembly: GCF_008692635.1. Classification (NCBI taxonomy): domain Eukaryota; kingdom Metazoa; phylum Chordata; class Mammalia; order Carnivora; family Hyaenidae; genus Crocuta; species Crocuta crocuta. Next base: position 6,427,562 of record NW_027527932.1, read on the forward strand.
TCTGTCTATCTAAAAGCATTATAGCCATGCCTATTATGGGATTCTGAAACTTTGCAGAGGCTTCTGAAAAGAGCTCTTCTATAGTCTATATCTATTTATCTGTTTGTCTGTCTATCATCTATCTATCTATCTATCTATCTATCTATCTATCTATCTATCATCTATCTATCTAAAAGCATTATAGCCATGCCTATTAAAGAACATGAAAGAAAATGCAGACAGTGGTGATGGCATCAGTGGATTTTATATTCTTTCCACAAGTGTGTTATTCTAAGGAAACACAGTGTGTCATCAATGTGAGTTTCATATTGTTTCAGTGTAATTTTGTGAATGTAGGGACATCACAACTAACACACCTGCCACATGGTGACAAAATATCACTCAGCAAAATGTGATATTCACAGAAGTAGGGAGAGTATACTGCTTTGGGCCTGACTAGTCTCCTTATGAAGAAATAGGCTGTGGAAAGGGAGAAAAAGAGAATGTTGCCAAGTGGGTGAAACAGAGCTGCTATTTCTTTCTAGCCTCTGCATGCAGTCATTCTTGGGGGATGAACAGGTAATGCTTTTACTTGGCACTGCAAGAAATTCTGAATTCAGTATCTTGTTTTTATGGCTTTGCACAGCCATGTGATTTTAGTGTGGTTTAACTTTGGATAATTCATCTGCAGCAAAAGCGAAAGGTACCCAGGGCCTGACTGCTGGCCAAGAGCTGTGTCATTGTCACCCCTCCCTGGGGACCAGGCCTGGGCAAAATGCTTCCCTCCTTTGTGTTTATTTTCAACCCAGTAGAATGTAAGATCCATGAGGATCTTGTTTCATTATAATTTTATTGGACATAGTGACTGCGCAGCTAACAGACCTGCCAGGTAGGGGCCAAATACCACTCAGCAAAAATTCGATCTTCAGAAATGCGTGAATTTGCTTTTCATCCTAATGGAGTGTTAGATCCACGAGGCTAGTGAATTTCATCAGTTTTATCATAGTCAAGTGTATCTTAAGCATTTAATATGGTACTGGTATAGCAGTATTAGTTGAAAGGATGAGAAAATGAACCCCTGTGAGCCTGGAATGTTTTCCTATCAAGACACACAGATCGGTGTAATTTGAGTTTCTAGGGCCTGTAAAATATCAGCTCTGTCCTCAAGTTTTAAACTAAAGACTTTCAAGCCAGTTAAGGACATAGCAGGCATCGATTAGATGGAGGTTGTATTTTCGTCCCCGGGAATCACTGTCAAGGTCCATTTCCTCCATTTCTATAGGAGAGTATTGGTGGACTGCCCTCTAACGGTTCAGAAACACCGTGTGTGTGTGCGCGCGTGTGCGTGCGCCCTGTGAAGAGGTTTGGAGGAAAGATTTTTTAAAAATCCTTTCCCATTCCTCATGCGCTTCATTTCACAGTGCTCCCCTTTCTTCTTCCTTAGCAATGTGGAGCTAAATGTCCTCGAAGACCATTTTCGCCTTCTGTTGCAAGAGTAGAGTGTTAGAGAGCGCCCCCCCCTCCCCCCCCCCAGGCCTCAGGTCAGGCTGGAGCCATGCATGGCGAGGGGTGCACATTCTAGTTCCGATGATGCAGGCTGGGGTGTGGCATGGGACGCACAAGAAGCTTTTTCCCGTTTATTCTTTTCGGTTTGGGAGGTGGGGTACATTCCACCTTTGGGAGTGGGTACAGCCCAGACTTCCTTCCTGGTTTTTCTTATGACCAGCCTGGGACAGCCAAGGGAAAGGAATGATCTTTGAGGTTTTTCACCCTCCGTGGCACGGTGGTTGAAATAAAAGCAGTTCATCCACAGCACGGGCGGTTATTAGAGACGATGCCATGTACTTGCTCTGCAGTTTGGGACATCTGTAAACCTTCGTGATCCACGTATTTACATTTTCTTTTTGATTGCTCCGGAAAATAGGATGAGGTGTGGTAGTTCTCAAAGGAAAGACTGCCGTTTAGAAATCCCAGCTTAAAGCTCTCGTTGTGTTTTTAGCTCCTGCAAACAGATGTAGAGATTCCGATCCTGTTGTCCTCAGTGGGATCAAAGGTGGATCAGAAGATTGGGCTTCTAGGCTCCTGAAGCTCACTAGCTAGCTGCGTGCCCAGGGCGGGTCACACGTTGCCCCTCGTCCCTGTCGATGGGGATGATAACACCGACTGACCCTTCTGATTTGTTTACAATTTAAAATAAGACCAAGCCTGAGGAAACATTAAAATCGCATGAGATGGTATTCTCTCCTAAAGGCCACGTGTCTCACTTCCTTTCCCCCTGGATGTGAGGTTTACAACCCTGGAAAATTTTAACCATGTTTTGCTGCTGATAGGTGGTCTTTTTCTTCTTTGAGCTGGTAGAATGCTTAAAACCAAATGTATAGGGTACTTTTTGGTAAGGATTTCACGGTACTCATCTGTGCGGCAGCCTCATTCCCCCGTCTGTATCTGTCTCTGTGTTTTGTTTTGCCTTTGGACTTCGTTCTAACTTATGCCTGTGTTACAGGTACGTGGCTGTATCATAGGTACTTGATGTAAGAAGTCTTAACATGTTTTTAGAACAAGTTATTAGTTGAAGAACCAGCCAAACAAATAAATACTGTTGCACCAACTCCCTTTCTTCTCCTTTGAGGGTTAGAGTAAGGACGGACAGCTGAACTACCCCTCTGTGTGGTGCTTCCCTTTGGGCGCCATTATTTCCTCCGCAATGGCGGCCCGAATGTGAGTGCCATTCTCTTTAAAGAGACTGTTTCTTGGGGTAAGAGGTAAATTTTACCAGCTCCCTGACTAAAAGAGTAAACATAACTTACAGTTCTTAGCTGATACCAGGTAGAATTAACATTTTTATAGGAAAAATGCAAACCTTTATTTGTGTCAGATAACTTGTGTCAACCTCATCTGCTGTCAGGGAGTGTTTAAGGAAAGTATTTTATTGCTTCAAGACAAGTTTTACACAAACGTACTGTTTGTCATCGTTAGAGTGCTCTCGTTTGGGACAGAGTTCTGGGTTATATCTGGAAATAAGAAATAGAGACATGGCCCCTGTACAAGAAATGTTGACATTGTTTTTTCAAACGTTGATATTTTAAGTATTGTTAATGTTTTACCATAATTTTATTCCACTTGCATTTCTGTGGTACTAAAATGGTGATAATTGATGTGTTATTTCATTGTTGAAAAATCATATTGGCATAATCATTCTTTTCATGTATAATTTTGCTAGCTTACACTTTTTAAATTGAAAGACTGGTACAAAAGGATGATCTTTAGTATGACTTAATTTCTTGACAGGTTTATTGCAAATTATTGGCCAGTCTGAGGCACAAATTCTATTCTTGTCTCCTGAGCAGTGCTAATTGTTTCAGGGAGAGTGGGCATAGTGTGTGCTTTCTGTGTCTACTCCTTTACCCGAAAGACACAAGAAGTTGATGGTATGCAACACTACGGAGTGTGTCAAAGGGTTTGAACTTCATCTGTATCGATATGATAGTGTAAGTGCATCCCACCGTTAGAATATAGTTTTCATTTTGGCTATATGAACTCAACGTGTAGAGCTCGTGAGAGCTTTCTGGCAAAAAAAATGTTCGCCATGTTTAGAATGCTGTACTGATGAGTATATTTGAGATGTAATTAAACAGAACTTAACTTTCTTTTTTCAGTTCTATCAGGAGGTCCATTGCCTCAAGGGCATGAATTTGAACTGTATGAAGTTAGATTTCATTGGGGGAGAGAAAACCAGCGCGGTTCTGAGCACACAGTTAATTTCAAAGCTTTTCCCATGGAGGTAAGAAAAACAAATCATCTTGTAAAACCCTTACTGTTCATGTAAAGTATTCAATGATTTACTGGGAATGGTTTAGTTTTGAAGTAGTTGCATAGCATTTGGAGTCTATCAGTTTATATTAAAATGATAAGTACTTAAGGAAATGTAAACTTGGGGCAGAAAATGACACTTCCCATCAACTTTGGTGAACTTGGAGGATGCACACGGGCAATTGGCCGCAAAGGTAATCTACATGATTAAGTTTCCTTTCAGTATTGTTACTGTCCTAAAAATTCTTCTGCCTCTGCAGATTCAGTAGGTCATTTTTGTAGATGCTATGAATAGATGATAAACCCAAACCCAGTAACTTTTGGGGAAACCCAACACTAGTCAGAAGTCTAGTTGAGCTCTGATTAGAATTGGTAAATTAGTTTTATTCACCCTAGGCAATTAGAGAGAGAGAGATTTTTAGACATTTTGTCTGAAGAATTCTCTCTTCACTTATCATCTTAGTCAGTTCCTGCTTTTTCTTCAATACCTAGTTGAAGTATCATTTCTTCCATCGGAGTTTTTCGGAGTTCCTTCCCTAAGCAGAATGGATTTTTCCCTCTTGTGTGTTCCAAGTGAACTCGACCAGTTGCATTCATGGGTTGTAACGTTTAATGTCTACAGTGTCTTTCTCACTGATCCTATGAGTTCCTGTTACAGACGGAAGTATTGGTGCCCCCCATTCATATGTTGTAACTCTACCCCCAGTATGATGGCATTAGGAGGTGGGGGCTTTGGGATATAATTAGAGTTAGAGGGGATCAGGAGGATAGAGTCCCCATGAATGGAATTAGTCCCTTATAGGAGTCCAGCGAGAGCTTGCTTTTCTCTGCTCCTTGCCACGTGAGGACACACCAAGAAGGTGGCTGTTGATAAGCCAGGAAGTGGGTCCTCACCAGACGTCAGCTCTGTCAGCACCTTGACCTTGGATTGCCCAACTTCCAGAACTGTGAGAAGTAAGTGTTGTAAGTGACCCCAGCTGTGGTAACTTAGGCCCAAGGTGGCTAAGACAGCTCCTGAACAAAACGTCTCCCTCTCATTCTTCTCTTTACGTCCACCATTTAACCCACTGCTAGGTATGTCTCTGTGACATTCAGGCGATGTCTCTGTTGGTCCAGGCCTTGTTTGTATTCCTTTCTATCAGGACCCACAGTTGTCTCCAAGAAACAGCTCTTCTGTTTCACAACACGTTACAGTAGATTTTCGGGGCTGCTGGAGTGGCGGGCTTTCCTCTCGGTTGTTCACAACTGCACGTATCCTTAATTAAGTATGGAATTAAACATGGCTAGAAACTGTCCAGTCCAGCCTTAGTGGCTAGAAACCACTATTGTATAGTTTATATAAGTGATATTTATACTTCGAAGAATGAAGGTAGAGGAAGGATTTCTCGATATTACTTTCATTATCATTTTACAGAAGTCCCTTTGGGGGAGGCGCCTGGGTGTCTCAGTCCGTTAAGCATCCGACTCTGGATTTTGGTTCGGGTCACGATCTCTTCTTTCTTGAGTTGGAGCTGCACACTGGGCTTTGCGCTGACAGTGCGGAGCCTGCCTGGGATTCCTACCCTGCCTCTCTCTTTGCTCCTCCTCTACGCTCTCTCTCTCAAAATAAATAAATAAATAAACTTAAAAAAAAATCCCTTTGGAATCTCATGAGAACTCTTTCATTAAAAAAGGCTCAAGTCTTAGAAGTGAAATATTAAGTGTTTTACGGATGAAGGGGGAAACTCAGTATTTTGAGGAGTACCTGAGTTTGACTGGGAGGATCATAAATGAGGGCTGCTTCGTTAGGGCCTTGATGGAAAAGGTTGGGTCTTCAAACGGCACCATTCTAGGGGCTGTTTTTTCAGTGCCTACAGACATCGTCTGACTTCCACCACCTTAAAACCATTCTGCCATGTCCCTCTGTCCCCTGTGGCTACTGTGCTGTCCTCAGCCAACGTGCGAAGGAAAAGTGCACGCCAGGATGCGTCAGAGAGGAGAGAGGGCACAGAACAGTCCAAAACAGTTAAGCCTGCAGGGTCGTGGAGGGCAGAGTGAGGGGCAGGTGGAAGGGCGGAGGGCCAGTGTCTCAGCCCTGCCCTCTTCTTTGAGATTGAAAGACCCACTTCATCACTTCCTCTCTACCAGTCTTCCAAGACATACCGAAATATGATAAAATTTAGGGACAGATGGTAGTAACTGGGTAGGCAACAGCTTCCAGATGAGCACTTAGCGGCTTTGCTTGTGACGCGCCGAATTCGCAGCGTTGAGAACGCCTGATTGGATTACGGGAGTCCGCTCTTTGCGTCGCGGTGGCATAGCATTTCCAGCCCACGTGTTCAGACTGGCCCTGTCACTCCGGGGGCATTTTAACTGCTCCGGTCCATTAAGCACAGGTAATGGTTTGTTTTGAGTGAAGATTAAATTCTGATAGGCTTTGTTTCTGCAGAAATATTTATATTTAGGATAATGGAGTCACTGACTGTAAGTTTTCCAAAATAGGTGATGAAAAATATTTATACTCTTTGTTATCCCAGATTATCCCTGATCCAATCCTAGAGAAAAGACTTGTGTCATCATCTGATGTTTGTTTAGCGTTGGGTCCCACGGAGTGCATAATAGCAAGGGGTGTGCAGAAGGAGAGGGGGGATCTACAGGCCATGTGTTTTCTGTTTATGCGTTTTGTTTTGCTTTGTTTTAATGGCGGTTGTGAATACTGAGCTGGGTGTTCAGGAGGAGGGGGCCACGCCCTGTGCTGAAAGAGAGGAGAGAGACATTCTATGTAGAATAGTCCAGGAGGGAACGAGATGGCTGAAGTGGAGACAGGTAACTTGCCACTGGTCCCCTGGTCCTGACCTGCCCTCAAGGGCCACCTTGAACACAGGTCATGGCAAATAGGACAGTGGAGAGTGAGGATAACCTGTACCCTTTTGGGCATGTGATTAAAAAAAAAACTTTTTAAAGATACTTTATCTGATTGATTGATTGATTGATTTTTAATGTTTATTTAGTTTTGAGAGAGAGAGAGACAGAGTGCAAGAGGCGAAGGGCCAGAGAGAGAGGGAGACACAGAATCAGAAGCAGGCTCCAGGCTCTGAGCTGTCAGCACAGAGCCCAACATGGGGCTCGAATCCACAAATTTGTAAGATCATGACCTGAGCCAAAGTTGGATGCTTAACCGGCTGAGCCACCCAGGTGCCCCTAAAGATACTTTCCATATTTTATTTATACTTTAAGACTAACTTTAATCTCCAAATCACCTATCTATACATACTTTCTTTTTGTTGATTTTGCTTAAACTTAAATGAATGGCTTACTAAACACTACAGTTATTTACCACGTCTATTACGCGAAACATAGGAATGGCTTGTAGCAGTCATTTATCAGCCTCCCCACTAACTTTGTAAAACTTTAAATACATATAGTAAAAACAATTCTGAATATATTTTTGATGCCACTAGTAGCCAGCACGCACATGATTTCAAATATTAACACAGTTTGTGACTTTAAATAGTTCAAACTGCAGCTCTTTTGCTAAGCAGGGTGGATAGAGCAGGCCATTTCTGTTTTTCCTTCTTGAGCTTCTTAGTTTTGAGACACACACGAGCTTCCACAGCGTCTGACCTTCTTGGCTATGTTTTCATCTTGTAAACTTGAATTCTACTGTTCATACTCCAGGTTTATGCTTACGTGACCGTGCGTTAGCAAGAGAAAAACAATCCGTGCTGCATTTGTCTTCCTGTTACCTGAAAACCTAATGAGTTTGTACGTGTTAACTACATTCTTAGAAATGTCTCAGTCACGTCTGCCGTCTGGAATGCTCTTACTTAATGTGTAGATCTTTTGCATTGTGATAGTTAACCAAGATGGCAACACGAGGGGAGGTGGTTGATGTAAGAGAAGCCTGAGATCCAATCAGATGAATTCCTGTGTTTTTGTCCTTCTGGTAGCTGCAAAAGCTTCATATTTTCATTGGACAGCGTTCGATACCGTAGCTCCTGAAGTGCACCTTTAATGCTGTAAGAATTTTGTCATTTTGCCCACAGCGGTGTGCTGCACGCATCCACCATACCACGAGGCTTATTTATTCCACTCACATTAATTTTTGTTACAAATCTAGCCACTGGAGGAAACTGCTAGGTATTTAGGGTCAAGTTCAACTTTCAGGCTGTTATGTTCTGTTTTCGCCACCTGTCTAAGAAGACTCTCCGCTTTGCTACTTCAAGGTAGCCTCACATCGTGGTCTGTAGAACTCTTGGTAGATGGTGATTGATCTTTATACATGAGTTGCTACCTTAATACTTCCAGGAAAGAGTGCTTCCCAGGCATTTAGATTTTATGCTGGAGCAATAAAATTAAAATAGAAAATTAGAGGATGAGGAAACCGAGAGTGTGGCCAAGTTTTGTTTTTTCCAAATAAGAGCATTATTAACTGTACTGTCCTCATCATTTTAGAGAGAGAACATCTTTGCCAGCTGAATGTAGGAAGGATACTGGCTCAGAATGAACATGGACGTCTAAGTTGGACAAAATCGGCTTTTAAAAAACTCATTACTTTAGTTTCTGGTTTCTCATTTCACTACAGATGAATTGATAGTCGTGTCAGGTGGACCCTGGCCCTGCCACAGACCGCAGGGGGTCATGCACGGCCCATCTTTCTTGCCCCCTGGGCCTAAAAGTTTATAATTTGAGAATGAATTACCAAGGAAGAACATACTGTTGGAGAGATTCTTATCTTTATAATGTGTATTTCAAGGGCAGCTATTGCTCTGTATTCTCTGAAAGGACTCCGTGGTAATTGAGCCACATGCCAGCTATTTATGGGGAGTTGAGTGCATTAGGTAAATATTTTTTAAAAAAGGTAAGTTTGATTGTGCAGAGCAGGACTCTTCAGTCGTGAAGAGTCTAGGCCTTCGTTGTGAAATAGGCCAACAGGACATTTAAAACCATTTTTTAAAATGTTTTTTAAATTTTTTATTTTTGTGCAAGACCGAGCATGAGCAGGGGAAGGGCAGAGAGAGAGGGAGACACAGAATCCGAAGCAGGTTCCGGGCTCTGAGCTGTCAGCACAGAGCCTGATGTGGGGCTCGAGCTCATGAACTGCAAGATCATGACCTGAGCCGAAGTCAGAGGCTTAACCAACTGAGCCACCCAGGGGCCCCAGGCCAACAGCACATTTTGAAGAATGTGTCTCCTAGTAGAAGGCCAAGCCTGAGTATCCCATCCTCCACTCTCCAAGTTTGGGCTCTTCCATTTATGCTTTATTTTTCTTATCTTTTCAGGCAAATACTAGCATCTGCCATTTAGGTTTTCTTTTGGTAAAAATGATCAGGCCTTTTGCTTTTACCTCCTCCTAAACCGTTTGCATATTCATATATTTGCCTGACTGAAGAAGGACCTTTGTCATTTTTCCTGGCTATCTGGGAGATACCAGGAATAGTTTGCATGGTCAACAGCGAAAGGAGAAGGATCTTTTCAAGTTACTTTATTCCCAGGGATGTCTCAGATAGGGCTTCATGTTTGTGAATCACTTCCGAAAGAGAGACTTCCATTGAGTTTCCTTGACCTCAGTGAGAGGATATGATGAGATTAGATCTATGCGATATATAGTTCAATAATTTATTTTTAAAAGGAACTTCAGAGATCACTGAGCGCAAACTCCTGTTTAACCTAGGAGAAGTCTGAAGTTCCTGAAGGTTAAAGGTCACAAGACAACCTGGTGGAAGCCATAACGTATGGCCTGGAGGGAGAAGGGGGTATTTTAATTCATGAAATATCCCATTTAAAAAAGAATTCTGCTTTACTACTGGTCTTTTCTCTAATGGGTTAGACTGAAAAGAGACAACACGCCAGTCTTTGTCGCCCTTCCTCCCCCGCTACATGCCTGGGAGGGCCTTCTGTGTCTACATACACCCCCGTTCAGGGAAGGGAGTGCTGTAGCCGTGCATAGGACTGTAGTGATGTTGTGGCATCGTCCCCTGGCCTTACTGGCTGTGAAGACAGAGTTCAGAGCTCTGTGAAGGTATAGGAGTGCGGTGTCATGAAGATGGGAACTCTTGCTGCCTGCTGAGAACTGGGGTGCATTTAATGGATTAGGTAGTCCCTGCGCTTTGCTGGGGTGCTCACCCAGGTCTGGAGAAGAAGGGGACCATCCCAGGAAATGGGAGGGGTTGCACAAGACCTATTATCTGACTTCTCCAAGGAGTGCTTTTTCTTTTTTCACTTTTCAAAGCCCATTATTCCTAGAAAAATCAGCTCTAGCTTGAGATTTTAATACTTTGGATTGAGGTTTCTTTGGAAGAACAGGAGGGAAGAAGAGGTAAGAATGATCCTAGAGGAAAATGATTCGACGTTTGTTCAGCTTCTTTGGGAAGTTTTGTTGTTTTGACCAGAAAAAGGAACACATTGTAAATATGATTGTTATGATTACGATTTGGCATCTTGGAATCTTCCACAGGGCTAGCAGATTGAGCCTCATGGACAAACAGATGAAGGAATTAGAACCTTGTGCTATGGCCGCTCTGTGGTCATAATTGCGGAAACTCCCTCTCACATCTGGGTAAAAAAAAAATAATAATAATAAAAACAAATTTTATGTTTCCTGAATTCTGATGAACACTTGCATTTCTACTACATAAAAATCACAGTAGCTGCTTTGATTTAGCGTGTTTATTTTCTCATTTATGAAAATGTATTTAGTGTAGAAACTTCACAGTTTACTGAATAGAAAATAAATTACAGTGTTGAACAAACAGAAATGTTCTTTTAGCTGTGCCACACGGTGTGGCAATCTGCCATTCCCACTTAGAAATAGAAGTGTATAAAGCCACCTTGACCTTTGAGTGGTCTTTGAAGCTACCTTTGATTTTATATTTGTAACTATTTCTTTCAGTAGATTATTCTTTGTTGTTGTTTGAAGATGTTTAAAATGTTTTTGGCAAACTAAATTTGGAAGAACCATTTCTGTGTATGTTTTTACAAAGTAAGGCAAATTTGTGCAAAAAGAAAAATTGTTTCTATAAATGTACATGGTGTATAATGAATTCATAGGTGGATATAGGCTTGCAAGTAGAAAATATTTTAAATTGGGTTCTAACAGCTATAAATTCTACAATAAAATGCATCTTTTTATGTGTCTTCAGATAAGAAATAGACTCTGTTTTAAATATGTAGTCCATAACCAAGTGGCCATCTTTAACTCCTTTCCATCTATTCATCCATTTATTCATCTGTTGTTTGTTCATCCTTCCATCCATCCGTCCATCCATGTATCCATGCATCTGATCAAGTGTTTCTTGAGAATCTAGTGTTCAGGCCCTGGGCTAAGTTCTGGGGATACAGCCATGAGTGTTAAAGACAACCAGTGGAGTTTATTTTACAGGGGGGTGAGGGGTGGGTGGTGGTGGTGCAAATGCAGTGTATGCAATTTTTATCTCCTCTCCCCTCTTTCCCTAAATTGATGAGCCTTCAAATCGGGTGTTAAAGGGCCTCATCCCTCTACCCTGTCTATGCAGTATGCAAACTCAGGCTATTAGAAGCTAATTACAGGAAGGTTTTGAAGACACTTAATAGAAAGCAAGTATGTTATTTGAGATGTAAGTGTTGGTCAACCAAACAAAATATTTATCGACTAGTACACGAAAGGCACTGTGTTAGGGGTCACTGTTGCTGGGTAAATTTAACTGTGATGGCTTAACAACATTACAGTCAGCAAGACACAAGATAGGAAAGTTTTGATGGTGGGGCGAGTTAGGAAAGGTCTGGATTCTGGAAAGCTGCTGGGGAGCCCCGGCCAGTGCTCCCCCATTACGTACCAGTTACGACTCCCTGCGGATTACCGGTGGCATGGTGTGGGAGGGCTCGGTGCGCTGGGGTTGGTGAGAGTTTAGGCTGGGAAGTCAGAAAATCCAAGATTCAGACCCAAGCTCTGTGACCTTGGGCAAGGCAGGAAACCTCAGGACCTAGATGTTCTTGTCTATGAAAAGGACTCGGAAGTAGCTCTGAAGTTGGGAAGGAGTAAACCTTTTAGTATATTAGGGAGGTATTATTATTCCCATCATTATTGTTATTGCTACCATGAGGAAGGGGGGGGGGGATGTCACTGGGCAATTCTGATTGTGGTGATAAAAAATCTGGGTAAAGGGCACCTGGGCAGCCCAGTTGGTTAAGCATTGGACTCCTGATTTCTCGGCTCAGGTCATGACTTCATGGATCAGGAGTTTGAGCCCTAGATGGGGCTCTGCGCTGACGGTGCAGAGCCTGCCTGGGATGCTCTCTCTCCCCCTCTCTCTCTGCCCCTCACCCACTCTCTCTCTTTATCTATCTCGAAATAAAGAAATAAACTTTAAAAAAATTATTTTTAAAAATCTAGTGACAAATTCCTGAGGAGAAAAACAAAAATTTCTGAGGGAATACATAGACCCTGAATGGAGACAAAAGTCTTTTGTTTTCTTTAAAACCCTTGTTCTACTCTTTACTGGAATATATTTTCCTCTACAAGTCTAGTCAGTATGTTTCCTGAGACATCTATTTATGATTATTGTGTACGCTCATGCAGTAGAATTCATATCATCGGTTATTTTGTAGTGAAAATCAAATATTTCCTGTGTAGGGTGAGTATTGGCATGATAAAACTTCTAATCGAATAGGAGAATATTCAGAGATTTTTAACTTCGGAAAATGTTAATTGGTATAAAAACTATGTAAGGTGTAGGGTTTTTAATTTGTTTTCGGTATTTAAGAATGACAGCTTAAAATGGCACAGTGATACTGGTAAGATCATTGTGCTGGCGCCCTGGCCACCGCTCTGCTGTGCTTGAAAACATTCTTTCTTTTAGCTTCTTAGGGTCACGCACGCTCTGGAATCCTAGAACGACGTGCCCCAGACCCCGTGGGAAACTGGAATTTTTGGTGCCATGGTTTCCCAGGAGGAAGCGTGCTCTGGCGATCGGTACTCTCCATCTAGCTGTTTAAGTTCAAGTCCTTCACTGGGACATAAGGATGATACTGTTGTTCTTACCCTTACGGAACTTAGGGAGAGGCTGTAAAAATTAATGGTGTAATTTGGAGGCACGATGCACTGAGTATCTCATACGGTGGTTTAAACACAATCTGGTGTTCACGTAACGAGCTTTGTAAAATCATTTTAAGGGCATAATTAGCTGAAGTGGATGTAAATGTAACTTATGACAATATCGTTGTTTGGCTGTTGTTTTTTAGAAGCCTTAAATAGAAAAAAAAAAAGAAATCCAGATTTTAAACTGTTGAATAAAAACATTAAGTGTAAAAGGAAGACATTTCTGCTTGTAGGACCTGACAGATGAAAGATGGACCGTTTTCATCAATTAATGTTTTCACTTGGGGCCCCGAGGCAAGTATGTTCTCTGAACCCAGTTTAATGAGTCACTTTGAGCTCCGGTTGATAGAGCTTATTCAGTGGAACCAATTTATTTGGCTGCTGAGTTAATGTATTTCTCATGAACATCCCTTGATGAGTTCTCTAAATTGATGAGTTCTCTGAGGAGATCTGTAGAGGGATCCCTTTCTCCAGCCTGGGGTTTGAACAAACAAGAAATAGGGCATTATTAGCGTCATCAGATGGAGAACGAAACACCACCTCTGTTGTGAATAGAACTATCCTGGAGACGTAGCCTAGAGAGAGAAGGCTCTGCCCGCCGAGTTACAGGCCAGGGGCCAGTGGGCGGGCTTATTAGCCTGCGCCCTATGGGTAGCTCTCATTTCAACAGAGGGAAAAGGAAAAGAGGAAGGGGTTAGTTGAAAGAGTGGAGACAAGGCCAGCCTTGTTTACGCAAAATCCCTCTTTATAGGAACAAGGAGGAAGCATTTCTTACTGATAAGACAGACTCTTAAAACTTCTCCCACTTCTTTAAAATTTGATGGCACTGGATGCTAGCAAGAGGCCAGCTCCGTTTGGGACTCAGTGGAGAGAGGATGGTTTCCTTTTATTGCAGGTTTGTTCATTTTAACCATCTGGGACCAAATCCCTTTTTGCTAGCTGCTCCTTCGTACCTAAGATAGTCACACGGTTTCCTCCTTTCTAGAAGAAGCCGGGAGATGGAGTGAGCGAGGATTTTGATGCAGGTGCAGGGTCTAATTTTTTTCGTTCTAACGTACGTGGGTGGGTTTTTGCCCAGTGTAGCATCTCAACTTGGACCAGTTATTGTTTAAACCAAAGATATAAAGGTGTTTACACATAACACACACAGACACACACAGACACACACACACACACACACACATAACTTTTACGTCTCAAAAATTGTGACCTAGGTCCAGGGATTACGTCACTAATCCTATTCGGAATTTGGGTTGTATGGTGCTGGAAGTATTCTGCAATAATTTTTAAGAACAAATGTCACTTATGCCCCTTGTCATGGAGAACAAATAATCACAGATTTTTATCAGTGGCCATTGTTTCTAATTAGCTTATCAGCCAGGACGGGCTTTAACTCTGCTCCCCATCTTGCTGTTTTCTAGCCAATCTTGAGTTTGCCTGTATGGGTCAAGGACCTGGGTCAAGTGGAATAAAGGCTGTGCCATTAGTAACGTTTTGTTACTAATGTGTTACCAAATGTGTTACTAAAGTATTTCCTTAGCCGAGCTCCAGTGGGTTGCCTCCTATGAGGCTTCCTCATTTTGAGAGACTGGTTTTCCCATGAGCACGTGTGAGAAAAGCTACTACCGGGTTTTGAGTCTCACAGGAAGGCAAGATGGTGGAGGGGGACCTACCATTCGGTTAGCACACATTTGCCAAGTGTCAAACCCTGTGAGATACACGACACGTAAGACAACAGCACTTGTGTTTAATGATTCTGTAGTCTGGTTGGAAGAAGAAGGATTAAGGTGAAACCATGTAAAGAGAGAACAGTGGAAGGGTTAAACGTAAAGCGATTCCAAACACAGGGAGCGGCTGCTCTGTGCTTGTGCTGTGTGTGGTGCTGACCCGTAACAATAAGTGAAAAATAACCCAGGTCCAGAAGAGGTTCATATTCCCGACAGAGTGGCGGGCCTGCTACAGATGGCTGCTCTATGTGAAGAATGCCTTAGGTGATGAAGCATAAGACGGAGCAGACATCTGGGGCACCTGGGTGGCTTAGTCGGTTAAGCGTCCGACTTTCGCTTANGGAGCAGACATCATGGAGTAGCGGCTTTCTGCGGCACTCCGGGAAGGCTGTGGAAAGACTGGTTACTGGGGCTGGGCCCTGACGATTGGGTAGGAGTTTGCAGGATAAAAACAGTATATAACAAAAAAAAGGTGGTTGCAGGAATGTCATAAAGGCCAAGTGCGATAGGGCCTGGCGAGTGATTAGAAAAGGCCGGAGCGACGCTAAGAAGTGGAACATAGAGTCACTGAAATACTCCTGAGACAATCGGAAAATCAGGGGGTCAGAAAGGGAGGTGCCATGGTGGAGAGAGCCTGATAAATTTGAATTAATAATGATGCGCTTTTAACAAGTGTCACTTCCCTCAGTTCAGTCCATATTGTTGTTAATCCCAGAATACTCTCAGATTAGGTAAAAAAATAAAAAACAGGAGTTGGGGTAGCAGTTCCTTGAAAGGTTGTAGAGATGCTCTCAGCTGTAGGTAAGGCGAAGAGATAAGACGACTTGAAGTTCTAAGCCTTACACAATTTGCCTCCTAACGAAAGCAGCGCTAATCTTTCTCCACGCGACAGAGAAGTGAATTAAACTGAAGATGACCAGAGTCTAGTTTGTGTTTATTGTTCATTGGAGTTGATTTGTTTGCTCAGGGAAAGGATTTGCAGCTTTGGAATTGTCACCCCCTCTTTTGAGCTGGATGGTGTGACTGTATTGATCTTCACAGGGTGACATGTATCTCTGCCCAGGTTTCCTAGGCAACATCCAGCAGACCCTCTCCCTTTTGGTGTTGTTTTTGAAGAGACTTTTCTCTTGATGTCTGTGCTCCTTGGAATTGCCGGGCTTGCTCTTACCAGCTGCTGGAGCCTCTCCTCCTTTCCTCTGGCCCATGTTATTTTTCAACATAGATGTCCACGCCCTGTCAGTGCGCCTGAATGCCCTTAGAACTTGGTTTATTTTAAAAATTAAAGAAAAATGGCAGAAATAGAAAGGATATTGACTAGGAAAACCATAAATGAAGGTGCATCAAGTTACGTGGGTATTTACCTCTCCGTATGTCTGAATTTTATTAGAGATGTTATTTTGAATTTGTCGGGAAAACCATATTTGTGCAAACCACCACAGCATTTTGTTTTAGGTTATTGGGATTTGTGTTACTGGGGTTACTGCTCTGCTGAGCCAGAAGGTTCTGGGGAACTAGAATCCAATCAAATTTGAGCTGTCTTTATAGGAAGAATTATCCTTTGTTATTTGAGTCTCATATCAAAAACATCTTGGTTGCATCCCTTACTGAATAAATATTGAATCCTGTGGGGCAGAGATTTGAGATAATGGCAGATTGTTTTGCCTCTCTGTCCCCAGCCTTCTTTNGGGGACCACTGAGGAAGATAGAAGGTACAGAATTGGGCTGACCAAATTCTATAGTTTGGAGGTGGATAAGATTCAGTAAGCACGTACATCATGTTACGCTTGTCGAAAAGGAATGGAGGGGCACCTGGGTGGCTCAGTCAGTTAAGCTCAAGTCATGATCTCGCAGTTTGTGAGTTCAAGTCTTGTGTCAGGCTCTGACATCTTTACGATGTGTTGACCTCATAAAGCCTGCTTGGGATTCCTGTTCTACTTCTCTCTCTCTGTCCCTCCCCGGTGTGTGTGTTTTCTTTCTCTCTCTCTCTCAAAATAATAAACAGTTAAGAAATTAAAAAAGAAAAGAATGGGGACTTTGAGTGGGAGGCTTGGGAGCACTGTGTGTTGTGAAATGACCTGGGGATGCCGAGAGAGAGAGAACACTGAAGGAAAGATGTCAAGGTCAACGGAAGTCATGCTGAATTTGAGATTGGTTGAGATTTTTGTACAATTAAACTCAAAGATAAATTGTAGGCATTTTCACATTGGGAGGTTTGTTTGATTTCTAATAGAACCGCAGTTCCCGGCCTATAGAGGGCTCTAAAGAAATATAAATCAGTGAGTGAAAGAGAGATAGGAAAGTTCTAGGCATAGCACCAGGTTCTGAGGATGTAAATAGGACAGTTGTGACCGCCTCCCACCTGAGGGACTTTGTCCTTGCTGTCCCCCATCTGGAATATTCTTCCACCAGGTAGCTCTTAACTTGCTCCTGAATAGAGCACCTTTGGGTCTCTATTCAGATGTCACATAATCAGTGAGGCTAACTTTAACTTTCCTTAAGCTGCTTGGTTTTCTCTCTTGCATTTCACAGTAGCTTAATAATATGTATATGTAGTTATTTATGCATAAATACTGTATATGTGTACCGTACATATGGCTATTTTATAGTAATGTATTGCAGCTGGAGTTTAGGGGATCTAGAAATGAAATAGCTGGAGATAAATCATGAATAACAGGTCTGACAAAGAATGGGAACCTTTAAATGTCAGGTTTATATTGTATGCTTTCCTTCGGTCAGATGTGTGATGTGTATGTGGCATGTCAGTAAGGGCAGTGGGGTTTCACAGTTCTGCATTTCACAGTTACACATTTTTTCATGTATTTCCCAGATGTTCGTTGAGCACATACTATGTGTGTTGCGGGCAGTCTTAGGTACTAGGGACAACGCACCAGTGACAAAATACACAGAAATCGCTTTCCTTTTAAAACGGTACTTCTGGTGAAATGTAATCATTTTCATTGATCAGGCGTGTGATGCCTTGGGGAAGCCATTTTAGAAACTCGGTGTGATGTTGAGATGATGTCACCTAGATGTCGGCTTTGGCAAAGAAAAAAAGAGTGTGAGAAACGATGCGGGGAGAGAGCATTCCGAGCTTACCAAGGGCTTGCAAGCTGGTTTGGAGATCAGGTGAAAGGAGCGGTCTGTGATTCCTCTAAGATGTGAGCCTCCGTAGCTGGAAAAATGGCGGGCCTCTTAAGGAATGCCAGAAGGGGGATGTTTGGGTGGGAAATCCTGGTGTATACTTGGATGTGTTTTCACTTGGACAGCTGCCTTGCATCCAAGTGGGAATGGCTGGAAATGTGTATCTGTAACTCAAAAGAGAGGCCACCAACCAGCATTTATGACAGCAGCTGATACTGTTTCCTTGCATATCTATTTGAATCTGGCTCTAGGTAAATGAGTTACTATAAAAGAACAGACTGAATCTTTTCTTCCTGCAATGCCATGGGGAAACAGTTACAATTTTAATTTGGTATCTATCACTACTGCTTATTGGTATCACAGGAAAATGGAATGTTCGTGAGTAAACCTGATCATGCAGCACTTTACCAAGGGGAAATTATATTCTAAATCCGAGGTAATGGCCATTTGATGCCCTTGGTTTACATATTATGATTGTAGTGATCATAGTAGCGTATGTTGTCTTTATCCACACCAATAATTAATCCATTCTTGAAATGTACTAAGCTACTTACTTCAACAATAAACTAATAAAAAATCCACTGCTTATTGTTAAGAAATATTAATGTGAGTATAAGAGATATAGGACTAGATTTACGGTCCTAAAATTGCTTTAGCTGGTGATACATTTTCTGCTTACTGATAACCGGTTTACATTTTTCATGTCTTTTTTTTTTCAGGGTATTAAAAATGATGAAACAGAAAATGCCTCTTAGAATATTTTGTGCAGAGCTCTAGATCAGAGCAAAAAGCTCAATATACTTTTGTCAATTCTTAGACATAACTTTCAAGAAATGCTACATTTTGTCTTCCAGAACACCAAATTTGAATTGAGATAAACATTTTTCTTTTACTTATTAAGTTATTAGGCTGTGTGTACATCTGAAAGATTTGATGTAAGAAACCAAAGGAATGCTTTTGTTTAGAGGCACCTTTTAGAGGGGTGCCTTGCAACGCAGAAAGAATCAGACATTTTTCCTTCCACATTACAGAAAGTTCCAAAGGGCAATTCCTTGTTGGTTAATTCAGCTGCTAAGCCATGTTTTGAAGGGCCAGGTGCTTTGTTTTCCTGCTAAATCATTTCATTACTTTGGCCTTTTCCTTTGTTCACTCTTGATCGCAGGATGGCTGTGTCGCATCTTAGCGCTGTATCCCCACAGACCAATGATGAAAGGTTGTAAGAGGACTTTGTTTTCTTGCATTAATTTTTTGGTAACGTTTATTTATTGTTGAGAGATTGAGAGAGACAGAGCACGAGCAAGTAAGGAGCAGAGAGAGAGGGAGACACAGAATCCAAAACACGCTCCAGGCTCTGAGCTGTCAGCACAGAGCCCGATGCGGGCCTTGAACCCATGAACTGTGAGATCATGACCTGAGCCGAAGTCGGACGCTTAACCGACTGAGCCACCCAGGTGCCCCTATTTTCTTGCATTAAAAAATTGTTTTATTGAGACAAAATGTACATACCATAAAATTCACCCATTTAAAGTGTACAGGTCAGTGACTCCCGCATAGTTACTGTGTTATGCCACCATTACCGTGGTCTAGTTTTAGAACACCTTCGTCACCCAAAAATGAACAAGTCACTCCTCATCCCCTACCCCCATCCCTAGGCAACTAGTAATCTGCCTTTTGTCTCTGTAGACTTTCCTATTCTAGACATTTCATAGTCACAGAACCATCCAACGTATATGTTGCCACCTATGTTGGTACTTTATGACTTTCATTACCAGAAAGTGTTCCATTGTATGGATATACCTCATTTTGCTTATCTGCCAGTTGATGGACACTTAGTTTGTGTCCACTTTTTGGCTGTTGTGAGTAATGCAGCTGTGAACATTTGCATACAAGGTTTTGTGTGGACATACGTTTTTCAGATTTCTGTTGGGTATATACCTAGGCGTGGAATTACTAGGTAATATGGTAGCTCTGTGTTTAACATTTTAGGAATTCAGTTCCAAAGGGACTGAATCATTTTACAGACCCTGTCAGCACTCTGTGAGGGCTTCAGTTTTTCCACATCCTGGACAACACTTGCTATTGTCTACCTTTTTGATGATAGCCATTGTAGTGACTTTGAAGTATCTCCTTGTGGTTTTGGTTTGCATTTCCCTAATGATTAGTGATACCGAGCATCTTGTTATGGGTCTGTGGGCCATCCGTGTGTATTGTGTGTTCATTTTGTTGATGGTGTTGCTTGATGTCCAAAACTTTTTGATTTGGATGAAATCTAATTTACCAAATTTTTCTCTTACTGTTTTTTTTTTTTTTTTGCTGCCATCTCTGTTTTCACAATACAAACATTTTATAGGTAAATAACATGTACAGAAAGATGCCCAAACCACAAGTAGACAATTCGCTGCATTTTCAGAAAGCAAACATCCCGGTGAGTAACCAGCATGCAGATTAATAAACAGAGCACAAGCAGCATCCCAAAGCTCTCTTCCTGGTTCGTCCAAGGTTAACCATGATCTTGACTCCCAACATCATAGGTACGTTTTGCCTGGTTGGGGATTTTATATAAATTGAATCACATTGTAGTTGTTATTCTGTGTCTTCATTTTTTAAAATTCTGCATTAGCATCTTCTACACTATGGTGTCTACGTTTCGTTTGATTACTTTCACATACAGTGGTGTATCATGACGTGAATTTTCAATGGCGTATTTTTTCTGCTGTTACCGACACTGGGATTACATTCAGATTTGGTCTGTTAGAATAGAGCTTCTGTGAACATTCCGTTTGGTGAGCATACACTTGGAAGGGTAGCCTGGGTTGTAGGAAAGGCATAGTTCAGCTCTAGAGGATGCTGGCAAGTAAATAGCTAAAGTGTTTGCCCTAATCCATGCTGTTACCTGTTTCGGGATTCTCTTTCTAGCAACCAGGAGGTGTTTTCTCAGAGGTCCTCCTCACCCCTCCCAGCCAGCAGAATTCCCCTCATGTATCATTGGCCACAATTTCTGCACGTGCAGGTTCTTGAAACAGTCACTTCAAGGGAGGTGACCAAGCTGTAGTTCTTAGCTTAGTCAGCCTCCCCCTGTAAGGCTGAGGAGGGCTCGAGTCTTCCCATAAGCACTTGGTCTCCTGATACATAGAAATGCAGTTGAGGTTCTGTCTGCATGGAGGAAGGCGGGGAGGGAGGGGGGAGTCAGCCGTGTCTGCCTAAAGTAGGACCATCCAGTCAAACCAATTAGATACCTATTAGAAAAGTGGCTTTTTGGTCCACAAGGTCTCTCTTCTGGAATCATTTTCAAAATGTAATGGGACTTTTGGATTCAGCTAAATATATCAAGCCCTCAGTAAGTATTTTTTTATGGTGATTATGCTTTTTGCATTTTATTTTGTATTTCTGCATTATGTTTTCATTAAGCCTGCTGTAATAACTTGAATGTCGACCTTTGTACAGTGTAACCAGCCCTCGCTTTTATCTTCATCACAGTGTCTCATGGAAAATGTGTGGGAGGTGGCAGGTGGGGGGGGAGCGGGTGCTCTCCAGAAAGTGGTTACCATTTTCTCCCAGAAGCAGTGTTTTCATTAAATTTTCATTTTTGCTTAAGGCTTAAAAGCACATTAATTAACAATATCAAATAGTGTGTTATATAAAAGCAAAGGTTATAAAACAACGGGACACCTCCCGCGTACTTCTAGATAGCAAAATTACCTTCCCAGCTATAATCCTGTCGAGCCAGGAAAGTCCTTGCTTTTCTGAGGGGCGTGTCTATGACTTCACATACACACAAAAATACAGTTTTA
This sequence comes from Crocuta crocuta, assembly GCF_008692635.1. NCBI lineage: Eukaryota > Metazoa > Chordata > Mammalia > Carnivora > Hyaenidae > Crocuta > Crocuta crocuta. The sequence continues at coordinate 6,449,065 of NW_027527932.1, forward strand.
CTCACTGATAGATTTCATTTGTCTAAAACAAATGTGCTACCTATAATAAAGACTTCTGGGAAACAATTTGTTTTTTTTTCTTAATTTTTTAATGTTTTATTTATTTCTGAGACAGAGACAGTGTGAGCAGGGGAGGGTCAGAGAGAGAGAGAGGTACAGAATCTGAAACAGGCTCCAGGCTCTGAGCTGGCTGTCAGCATAGAGCCCAACGCGGGGCTCGAAGCCACGAACCACGAGATCATGACCTGAGCGAAAGTCGGACGCTTAACCGACTGAGCCACCCAGGTGCCCCGAAAACAATTTGTTTCTACCTGAATTTACATAGGGTTTTTTGAGAATGGGTTTGGATGGCCAAGGCGATAAAGCATCGAGTAGTATAGTAAAAGTACTAGTTATGCAGCCATGACTGCAGACTGGGGGAAGACGCGTCGTAAAGCAGAGAGTCTAGTCCCTCCTGGAGAGATGGGTCCCATCGGTAGACAAATTGAGACATAAGTGATGTTCTCGATTCCTAATTGGTGTTCCCATATCTCCCCTCTGAACTTTTACAGAAGGCAGGGCGGTCACTGGTGATTATTCATTTTGGATCACGTGTAAAATGCAGTCATCTTGTTTTAGAAGTGTTTTCCCCCAAAGTCAATAGGAGCTGTGCAGAATCCAAGAGCATTGCTGTATAAAAGTAGGTTAAATGTCCTATCTGAATTGTTGTGCTTTGTCTCGTTCACACCCATCCATGCTTTTCCTCTTCCTAGTTGACCTATTTTGTACCCGACTTGTTTTGGTCGAGTTCCACCTCGGTCAAGCAGAGTGACACGTTACCTTGTCACAGCACTGAAGGAAACCTGGACTCCACGTGCCAGGACACGAGTAGGTTAAAACCCAGTTTTCTAGGATGCCCTTTCAAATAATTTGATGTGCATTTGGTTCCCTGTAGCACTGCTTCCATGTTAGCGTGAGAGTCTGTGACTGAGGCCGGGAAACGTGGTCCCCTTTCATTAGCACTAGGACTGGTGTGGTTTGCTGCGACTTCGCTGGGAGAAAGGCTCTTTGTGCAGCTCTCTTGAGTGACAACGTGAGCTGGATTCGTTTGTTATGATTTTAAAGTAAATCACAAAACTTACGTCAACGAGGAAGTGCTCTGCGGGAGACGCATAGTGTAGATCCTCGCAGAGCTTCCTGTCTCCAGGATTAGGGCCGTCTTTAGTGTCCGTCTACTTGTAGACCCAGGGGAAGATCCTTCTACTTGTGCGGGAACGTTTGGGGGAAAATCTGTTACTTGCGTTTCTGAGTGCACGTTTATTTCTTCAGCCTGTCCGAGTTCACGCTTGTCTCAGTATTTCAGAGATGCCGGGTGTTCTCACTGTTGGGAAGTTTTGTGTCCCTCGCAGTGTCTCGTGTCCATGGGGTTCACGCAAGACTTCTTTTACTGCAGTGCTCAGGGAGTTGTGGAGACCGTGTTAGCGCTCATGAAGAACACCCGTGTGCCATGCACGTGCCGTGTCTCATTTAATCAGTAAAATGTCCCTTAGAGGTCGATGTTATGTGTATTTTTCAGTTGGATAATCAGGTCAAGAGGCGTTAAAGAAGTTGCCCCAAGTACATCAGCAGTGGCTGAGACTCAGACCAAGTACCCTTCTCTTTTCCTCTACAGTATATGCCTTCTCATATTTCTAACAGAATGGCTCTGATTTTTGCTCTAGATAATTGCAGTTCTGAAAGTGAAAGCCTCTGAGTCCGCTGTGTTAACAGACAAGTACCTTTTCGGGTACAGTGAGGATTAAAATGGGTTTTCTTTAACATTTGCAGATAAATGCCTTTTATTGTGAGTTATAATGTTTTGGATGTTGTAATTGGATGTAAAATATATTTCCTGAAAGTTAGGTTAGTAGACAGTGTATTAGATCCAGAAAGTTGGACTGTGAGAATTGACACAGGTGTTTTGATGGAAGGGCCTATTCTGGTAGTGGGCTGCATATTGAGGAGTTTGGATCGTATCCTGGGGACAGTAAGAAGACTTAGATGAGCTTTCCTCAGGAGGGTGACATGATCAGATTTGCACCGGGTAACTGCAAGGTGGGAAATTGAAATGCCTACTTTGGAGACATGGAGGTAAGTTAAGAGACCCGGGCAGTCATTCTAGCAGTAGATTATGCGTATCGTAACTAAGGGATTGCTCGTGGGAGTAAGTCAAGTGGATGGATGTGGGAGATTTTGAGGAGGTAGAAGATGGCAGGACATAGCTCTTGGTTGTTTAAAAAAAAAAAAGATGATGATGAAAGAGGTTTCCAGCGTGGGTCCAGTAATAGAGCCAGGAACACAGGGAGACAGCTCTGAGTTCAGTTGTGAAATGCTAATTTTAAAAATATTTCAGTTGGCAGTTTAGTAAAGGGGTCTAGACTCAGGACAGGTGTGGGTAAAAGATGTTGCTTTTGGAATCATGGGCCTCTAGATGGCAAGGGAAGACCTGCGGGATAGAAGATCACCCAACAAGAATTGGCTCGATGGGGAGAGAAGACGCAAGAGGACTTGTTCATCACATGCTTTCCCTCCTTGATTAGCCCGATTCCTAGAGGCACTTGAATTTGTGACCCTGATGGACGTGACCCAGCTTCCCGTAACGGAAAGCCTTAGTAGTGATCTTGGACCTTTAGGAAAATAAAACAGGTGAGGTCAGGCAGCATACTGAGAGAATAACCAGACCGAAGGTAGATGAACATACCTGTGTTTTCAAAGACTTCTAATACAGTTTTAATACACCTTTCTGGTGGCGCCTCTGGCTTCCCCTCACCCTCACTGGCCAGCACTTAGTTGATATTTTCCAGGAGCTCTCCAGATAATATCTCTTGCCCTTGTAATGGCCTGAAATGTTAGAGAGTATTATCTCCCTTTTACAGCGGAGAGTCTTAGAGCTCAGGTAATTTCCCCGGGAGCTCAGAGTAAGCGTACGCGTTCACACCTCGGGTGTGTGCTGTTAGCATCAGGCACAGCCTGCCTAGATTACTAGCCACTTCTCGGTTTGCACACGCTTTATTCATTCTTTCTTCCTGGCTTTTCTCGTCTCTAGAGAGAACGATGTGCGTCGTTCCTCTGTGCCTTGTGGGACGTTCACGTGAGAAAGCTACGCTGATCATCGTCCTCTACCTTTCCTCTTTGGAGTAGAGAGCTGCTATACAGGTGGTGTAGCCACACTGCCTGGGCCACATCCGGCTCTGTGTCACCCTGGGCGCCCTACCTTACCTTCTGTGCCTCCATTCCCTTCTCACTAAGATGGGTGTTGGTGAGTCACATGGGTGTTTGGTGTCATGGGTGTTGGTGACTGTTGAGACAGTCACAGTAGCATCTGTCATCATCAAGGTGATCGTGAGGATCGAGTGAATGTTTGCGAATGTTTGTGGAGAACAGCGCCTGGTGGCGAGCGTACCATCAGGACACGTTAGGTAAATACAGATACGCAAAGCGTCCTCTATAATTTGCGTTGCACACGGACGCTTTTCACTTCTCTTTTTCTTCTTCTTGAATTGTAAATTTTATATTTGTATTTATTCACACCCCATACTCCCTTATAAAAGGATTTGAGGTCTTTGTGTTTCCAGTGTTGGAGGCAGTGAACACTAAACCCAGGTATTTTTGGTGTTCAGTAAATGTCCTATTCAGTGCTGCCACAATCTCAGAACTGTTTTGTCAAGTGTGGTTTTTATTTGGAAGCAGTGGTGAGAGAATACTGACGTTATTTACTGATTCACATACAGAGCAAACAGGTGCAGTCTGTAAATGACTTCCGTTCTAGAAGCCCAAGACCCTTTGACGTCTCTTTGCTTTCTTTTATTTCCTAGAGTAACAAATGAAATAGACGTTTCGTTACAGCAATTTAATTGCAGCCACAACCCACAATTCAGATTTTCTTTTTTTAGAAAATAGGAGGGGGGAATAAAAAATAGTAAGAGCAGATATTTCTTGGAAAACAGAGACCAGTGTCAAAGAATCCGTTTTGATAGCTTCTGATCTTAGCATTGAATACGAATGACATCAAAATGATGTGCTTGTTTTCTTTTACTCATGAGGCTGCTCCCATAAGCCTTTTCCAACCTTCGTTAGTGACTTTCCTGAAGAAATCCTGTTTTTGAGAGAAGAGTCCTAAAAGCAGTAAGGTGCCTTGTTCCTAAGAGAGCAGCCAGATCAGAGTAAACAAAAGGAAATTAGCATTCAAAGAGGAGGTCATTCTGCTTTGAAAAAAATCTTTTTATAAACTACCCGGAACTCTAGTGCCTTTTGAATTGAGAATTCTGAGCCCTAAGAGCACTGTAAATAGCTTTTGATATTAATCTATCACTAGCCAAGTTTGCTCTGAAATGTTTTAACATACCCACCCATTTTTCTTCTACCTTACGTAAGAGGATACGTAATTAAGTTTAGGCACACATAACAAGTAAGCGACAGTCAGATAGAATTTCACATAATTTATCTTCCATTTCATGCTTTACAGCGCTTTGTCACCATTATGTTCGTCTACACCTTGGATGTCCTTCTCTGAATAATGGCTGCATAATAGATTGACAATGACATCTTAAAGTGCAGCAGCACCTGGAAATAATTCCTACTAAATCTCTGTTTCTCTGCAGGTGAATGGGCGCTTCATGTAATTAGGATGGACCTGGAGCGAGGGGGTGCCTTCTTTGCTCTTTTTTCCAGTTAATTATTGCTCCCATTTTGTGACTCAAAACAATATCACTTGCAGTTTCCTGTTCTTTTGTTTTAAAGTCCTAATGGTTAATGTCTTCTTTGTTTCAACCCTCTCCGTATCAGAAGCATAGCCAAGACCTTATCTTTTCTTTCCCTGTTTCTAATTTCATGGCTTGTCCTGAGTGCCCTGAGATGGGGTGTTTGGAGTGGGCCAGAGCACAGGGAGGTGACACTCTGCTTCCGAAACTCAGAGTCTAGTGGGAGACTGGCTGTCCTTCTCCAACGTTGAAATTCTTTGGGTCTAAGGAAAGCAATTAGGCCAAATCCACAGACCAGGGTCTCTTGATGAATGTAGAATAGGTGGTGGTCTGGCTCAGAGGAAAGTTCTTGATGACTGCAGTTTGGCAGAAAAATGCTTTTCAGGTACAATCGCATCTGAGTTCATAGGTGCATTGAATACTTCTCTTTTTTTTTAATGAAAGAAGTTTTTTTGTTTACATTTATTTATTTTTGAGAGACAAAGTAAAACAGAGCACAAGCAGAGGAGGGGCAGGGAGAGAAGGAGACGCAGAATCTGAAGCAGGCTCCCAGCTCTAAGCTGTTATCACATAACCCGATGCGGGGCTCAGATCTACGAACCATGAGATCATGAGCCGAAGTCAGACACTTAACCAACTGAGCCACCCAGGCGCCCCTGGATACTTCTGATTTATCAAAATGCATAGGAGCTTGTGATTCTCTCCAGTTTTACTTTCACCCATTGAAAGAAGAGATTGAAAGAATACTAAAAGTGAAAGATGGCTTGTCCTTCAGCTCAAGCATACTGTTTCCCCTTATTTAAAAAAAAAATCACTTCGCAGTCACTTCAGCTACCTTTTGATTTGTTTTCTGATACTGCTCACCTTCTTGGGTTGAGTGGCTTTGCCGTGCTGGTTTTATCCTAATGCCTTTATTTTATTTCCTTAAAGTTTTATTTAAGTAATATCTACACCCTTTGTGGGGTTTGAACTCATGACCCCAAGATCAAGAGTCACATGCTCTTCCAGCCAGGTGCCCGGATGCGAATGCCTTTATATTCCGCCTCTGCCCCTTTCACTGTATTGCCACAAGCTTCTCAATAATCTCTAAAAAGAGATGGATCCCAGATCTTTCCCTTTCCTCGTTTTCTTCCGTTTCTTTGTAGCTTTGTTGGTAGCACAGCCTTAACGCCGCTGACCATTCTTCTAGAAAGATTCATTTGTCCTAAAGGGACTTTGGAATTTTCTGGGTTTCCTCCTCCGAATTTCATGTTTGGAATTCCCCTTTCCTCATCTCACCATTTCCGAAAGCTCAGTCTTTGCCCTTCTCTCAGTCTCTCGTACGACTGGGTCCGTGGGTGACCTGGCTCCACGTGGCCTCAGCTGTCTACATCCTGGACCGTCAGCCCTTCGTCCTCAGGCAGTGCTTCGCTCTGTACCAGCTGGGCTGTTGAGATGTAACTGCCCACCCTTCTCTACAACCGAACTCCTTTACTTTTGCTCAGGGATCCGGGCTGGAAACCCCAGTGACCCCTTCTCCTTCGCTGCTATTGGTTCATGTTGTATCTGTTTTCATCTCCGTTGTCTGAATCTTCGGTGTGTCTGTCTCTCAAATGCCCATCAAGGCCCAGGAAGATAGGGAGAGTTTGGACACGTCTCAGGACAGGATGGGGAATGGCATTCCAAGCGAGCGGAACATAAACACAACAGGAAGGCTGTTGTGAACGGAGTCACACCTGATTTGAGTGTTTCGGGGACGTTAGGATGGGGAGGGTTGGGGTTAAAGAAGTTTAATCCTGTATGGGTAGGAAATAAAGCAAATTAGACATTTCTGAACAGAGGAAATGTGGTGAAAGCAGCATTAAAGAGAAATCAGTTGGGTTTTATAATGCAGACGGTCAGGAGCCAGGAAAGGCAGAGCTGGAGATCAAGGGCAGGGAGCGGGGTCCAAGGTCTCACGCCCTGGAGGTTGGGGCTCCGTGGTGAGAGATTAAGAGGGCACCTTTGGAGGGAGTTGATGTCAGTTCTAGGGGTGGCTTGAGCTGATGTGAAGCCGTCGGAAAGGAACTGCCCGGGAAACATGTAAGGATGGGTTTCACAGAACTGGTGTGAGCGCGTGCACCGGGCCGGGGAGAGAAGTTTGTGAGTCATCAATGCCTCTTCAGCCCTTCCTGCTTTCTCCCTTCCTCATGATTCATTCTTTTGTACTTCAGTGCTGTCATGTTATTTATGTTAATAATAAACCTCATTTATCTTGAAGATGGCTTTCTGTTAGGCTGCCATGAAATCCTCAAACTTATTTTTCTCGGCGACAAATAAGTGATTATAAGGCTGCGGCTTGTCACAGCTTCATAACTTGGGACAAATTTATCGATTGCTGTGAGTTAAGTACATTAAGATTAATGCTGCGCGGGTGCTAATGGCATCGCAGCACAATCAATGGCAGGAAATTTGGATTTGTGAGGCCTGTAGCCAAAGCCCAGAGATTTTCTCTTAAACTGTCAACGGGTGCTTTACAATTGTTCTCGGATGGTCAGTTTTTCTCTCTTTTTCTAATAGGAAGGAGGGATGGTCATGATGTTGATGGAGTAATTAGGGATCTCTGCTTTCCTAGTTCTGGGTAATAGAGACGACGTGAACGCACATGCATTGAGGCCTCTTGGGGGGGGGGGTCGGGGGAGAACAGTAAGAAGTGAGGAAAGAGTTGGCTTTGGTAGAGAGAACCACTGTCTTCTACTCAAACACAGCCGAGGTGGAGGAAGCCAACACCTGTTGTCCTTTGAGGGAGAGTTTCTGACGGGAGACTGGAGAACTGCCCATGGTGAAGAATTCTCCCTTTTCCAGCTGCTCTCGGTGGTGGTAAGAGCGAGGGTTCAAAAGGCAAGAGGCAGGGCCCCCGCCACCTGCTGTTCTGTGTTGAGGCTCCAGAAGGCATCAGTGGGCCCTGCTTGCTGTCCCCTTCAGTCCCACGGACGCTGGTGGAGCGAGAGTGTAGGCAGCAGATGTGATAACGCTACCTGACCCTTAGACCGCGGGAACGGCGAGGGCCGTGTATATACTAGGGCTTCATCATCAGTCGGTAAGCCGCTCTCTTCTCAAGGTTCATCACCCTGCCCCCGTGCCTTTGCTGCCTGCAGAGAATTAATGCTGATGAGTGCAAAACGTGCTAGAAATCTCAGGATAAAGAGAGCACCGTGAGCGAGCAGAGAGAGGCGTGAAGAAACCAGCCTGAGAAGACAGAGCTCCCCATATGGTGCAGATCCCGAGGCTCAGACAAGCTGGTGGTGACTCGTGAAGTTCACGGAGCTGACGAGCTGTGAACTGAACCAAGAATGTAAGATTCGGGATTGCTAGCTCAGAGGTCTTTTCCGAGAGCCTGTTGCCTCTAAGAATTTGTCAGTAGGATTGCAGAGAAGTGCCCAGTGTCCCCGCACCTGCACTCCGAACCGCGCTGCAGGCCATACACACCCCAGAGCACGTCTCTACTGTTAGGCTTTGAGGTTAGTGTCTAGGTTCCCTTGATTGCTAACGATTGTCTGCATGGACCTCTACTCAGCCTCCTTTGGACTAGATCGGCCGCTTCGTTTTCTAGGCCATGTTCTTAATATCATTGGTCTTTTCATTTGAACTCATTTGTCCCTAAACAAATTCTGGAGCACATATCCTTGACGTGGTGCATAATTAGTAATAAGTTATAGACATGCACTAATACGCGGTTCATCTGTATGTGTCTTTCTCTGTACGTTTAATTGTTTTGTGAAGCACAGGGAAATGAAATTTTAAAAAGGATGAAAATAAATGGGTAGAAGTTCTAGTATGTGGTGTTTTTTTTTTAATGTTTATTTTTGAGAGAGACAGACAGACAGACTGTGAGTGGGGGGGGAGGGCAGAGAGAGAGGGAGACACAGAATCCCAAGCAGTTTCCAGGCTCTGAGCTGTCAGCACAGAGCCCAATGCGGGGCTTGAACCCATGAACTGTGAGATCATGACCTGAGCCGAAGCTGGACACATACCTGACGGACCCACCCAGGCGCCCCTCCAGTATGTGTTTTCTGATCCTCTGTGGACTGTTTTGTCCCTGACATTCGTCTTCGCTACAGGAGCTACGCTTAGGCTTAGGAGAGTAAATTCCACATACTGTCACTTTAGTCTTTAGAGTCCTTTGTCTTTATTCTTATGGCTGCTAGTCTTGTCCATCTCTAAACCTCCATCGGTCTCCACACTTTCTGTTTGTTCATTTGTGCAACTTGTATTGGTTGGGGTTTTCTAGAGAAACAAAACATGTATTGAGAATACGTATCTCACACACACACACACACACACACACACACACACACACACGGAGGGAGGGAGGGACTAAGATTTGCTGTAAGTAACTGGCTTACTTCATTGTAATCCCATGGCCAGTCTGGAATGTGCAGGGCAGACTGAAGATCGGAAACTCAGGTAGAATGGTTCTGTTGCAATCTGGAAATACTATTTCTTCTTCAGGGGACCTCAGTCTTTGCTTATAAGGCTTTTGACTAATAGGATGAGGCCCACCCACGTTATGGAGGGGAAACTGCTTTCCTGAAAGTCTACTGATTTAAATGTTACCACATCTTTAAAAAGTACCTTCACAGGGGCGCCTGGGTGGCTCAGTCAGGTAAGTGTCTGTCTCCTGATTTCAGTTCAGGTCATGGTCTCATGATTCGTCAGATGGAGCCACGCGTGGGGCTCTGTGCTGACAGCGTGGACCCTGCTTGGAATTCTCTGTCTCTCTCTTTCTCTCTCTATCCCCCTACCCCACGCATTCTTTCTCTCTCTCAAAATAAATAAATAGGTGTTAAAAAAAAAAACAAAAAACAAGTACCTTCCCAGCAACATCTAGACTGGCATCTGACCGAAAGACTGAGCTCCATAGGCAAGCTGTGTTGACACGTGACATTGAGGAACTTCGGTGGTGTCCTCCCAGCTTATCGGCCAGCCTCCTGGGTCCCTCTTCTCCTTCTTTTCTGCCCTCATTCTGGCAGGAGACCTTAGAAGGACAGACACTAGCCTGGGCGAATTTGACTCTAAGCAGCGTAAGTAATCATAATACTCACTGTGCTAATACATTCTTTAGTGTTCCCCCAAATAGGATTACGATAAGTTTTAAAGTTCTGTGCCACCGGAGCCCCTGTAACCTCCAGCACATATGCTCTAGCTACTCTCAGGAGTACTTTCGGTTCTTCCTGTGCCCTGATAACTTCCTGTCTCTATGGCTTTGCTGTATGAAACGAGATCACGACTAGTATAAAGCAAAATATCAGATGGTAGGAATAAGGAGGGGCTGTGGGAGAACAGGAGTCGATATGAATAATTCAAGCTTCTGAGATCTGAAAACACTTCATTAAGGTGGGGAGAAAGGTGAGGTAAGAGAGAGGGTGTTATGGGCTGAATTGTCCCTCCTCCCCCATTTGTATGTTGAGGTCTTCAGGATGTGACCGTATTTGGAGACAGAACCTTTATACAAGTAAGTCGGCTAAGATGAGGTGGTTGGAGTGGGCCCTTACCCAGTACGATTGGTGTCCTTATATAAGAAGAGGAAATTTGGGTGTAGACGCACACAGAGGAAAGATGACGTGAGGACACAGGGACCGGTGGCCATCTACAAGTCGAAGAAAGAGGCCAAACCTGCTGATACTGACCTTGGACTGTCAGCCTCCAGAACCGCCAGAAGATAAATTTCTGTTGTTTCCACCACCCAGTCTCTGGTGCTTTTAGGTGGCCCGAGCAAACTCCTGTAGGGGGAGTGAGGAAGGGCTCAGGGAGCACGGAGAGCGCTGAAGCGGAAAGATAGCGGAAATGTGGAGGGCCACGTTAGTGGATCGTGCATCTCAGTCACCACTACGAGGTTGCAGCCGGTGTCCAGAGCGTGTGGGACATCAGTCTGGCCCTTGAGTTAACATGTTGTAATGGTGCGGAACAGGGCTCTTTAATGATGCCTTGCAGTGAGAGCAAGAGTCTCCAGGAGAAGACGGTTTCCAGTTAGTCCCAGAGCAGAGCTCAGTTTCCACATCTTGGGTCCCTAGTTGATAGTGAGGGAAGTGTCTCTTCTGCCTCAGACAGAAGTGCCAAGCGGCAGGTGATTATTTAAGACCCAGGTGGTAGAATGAACAACGGGTGTTAGAGTGTGTCTGGCTATTTCACTTTGTGGCATGTGCTAGTCACACACGGCTTTCATTATCCTTTCTTAGCTTGGGTCGGCTGAAGTGCCAGCGTTTCCATTTTTTTTTTAATAGACTTTGTCTTTTTAGAGCACTTTTAGTTTTGTAGGAAGATTGTGGAGACAATACAGAAAGTTCCCATGTAATCCATACCCAGTTCCCTTGTTATTAACCTGTTACCTTAGCATTTTACGTTTGTTGCAATTAGTGAACCAAAATGTATTCATTAAGGTTTTTTTATTTTTATTTTTTAATTCTCTTTTAGAGATAGAGAGAGTGAGTGGGGGAGCGGGACAAAGGGACAGGGAGAGAGAATCTTATGTGCTAGTTACACAAGAGTCCTAACGATTTTCCATTATCCACCTGAGGCGGGGCTCGATCCCACGACCCCGGGATCATGACCTGACCGTGATCAAGAGTCAGATGCTCAACCGACTGAGCCACCCGGACACCCCTGTACCTTAAGTTTTAGTTTTATTCAGTTTCCTCAGGTTTAAGCTAGTTTCCTTTTTGTGTTTCAAGAGCTCAGCAGTGATCCTGCGTGACGCTCAATTCCCATGTCTTCTTAGGCTCCTTGTGTCCATGACATCTTCTCAGGCTTTCTTGGTTTTTGTTGACCTTGACGGTTTTGAGGAGCGTTCATCAGGTGTTTTGTAGAATGTCCCTCCACCGAGATTTGTCTGATGCTTTCCTCATGATTCGACTGGGATTATATATAGGTTGTTGGGAGGAAGACCACAGCAGTCCAATGTCATTTTCGCCACATCCTGTCAGGGGTACACGCTGTGGACATGACTGATCGCTGTCGATCTGACCTGGCTCCCCTGGCCCAGGTACTGCTTCTTGGGTCTCTTCACTGTAAACTTCCTTCCTGAAGCAAAGTCACCATGTGCAGCATACGCGGAAGGAGTGCGGACCCTCAGTTTCTTAAACACAAAATACCGCGGAGCAGTTTTTGAAGATGCGGGTGGGTAATGATGTCGCTGAGTGACACGGAGGGGCAAGGCAAAGCGCAAAACACACCATGCTTTTTTTTTTTTCTCCTTTTGTTTCAGAAAAAAATACTTTGTGATGTTGCTGTGAGAAGTTAAGAAAAATGTTGATTCGAACGTTGCGATTTGTTGAATAAAAATAGATCTCAACCTTGGGCCTTCTTTGTGTATTTAATTAAGGCAGTCAGCTCTTATCTGCAGCCTGCACTTATCTGCACTGGACTCCCGAGCTATTGTTGCAGCCAGAAAAGGAAAGATTAAAATTGGTCTGTCTTTCATTATTAATTGAAATGTTATAGAACATTGTTGTCTCAAAGGCAGTGCCTTGACAGTTACATTTACTGGGTGGTCACAGCCCATGTTGGTTTTTCACAGCCTGTGCTCCTTGGCCTTGAATGTGGCCTTTTTCTAAGTTACGGTTTCTAGTATAGACAGAGGACTTCATCATCGCCCTCTAGTGGTCAGCTTTATAATCTCAAATTCTAGTTGGACGAAGTCAGCGATAGAAAAATCAAATTAGTGACTATTCTCAGGATAATTTTCCCTCACGTCTTAATACGGATGCCAGTTGAATTTTAGCTATGTCTTTTTGGATTAGAACTAATATTGAAATGGGGCAGTGTTTTAAAGTGGTAAGTAATTCTAACTTGATTAAAAGCTATAGTGTTGAAGGTAGCATTCTAGGCAGACAATTTACATAGCTACTGTTTTACTAAGAACCTCAGTGGGCATTTGATTTTAACCGGGGAATTGGATTTGGCTTCTCGCAAGTGTTTTATCGGTGCTGTAGGAGCAAGTGCATATTCTAGATAAACCTGAAAGCTACAAAGTTTTATGAAGCTAGGAGTCAGGAGGTCCTCTAGAGCGTTGGTGATCCTTCCTTCCCAGATAAAATTTTATCTCTGCTGAAGGAAATGGCCGCCTTTTCGAGCTCTACTTCAACGCTCATTATGTTACCATGACTTTAAGAAGATGCAGCATTATAGGGTGCTATCTCTGTTTATCCTTAGAGAGTTGAAATAATTTCCCCAAACTTGAGGCTGGCTTTGTCTTATTCTTGATGGAAATAGTGGGTGACATAATATTTGATTTTGCAGGTGCTAATCCCTGGAATGAGTTCTGGTGGTTGTGCCCAAACGCAAAGTTTTGTTCTGTTGAGGACCAGAGGGGGTGCCATCTAAGGAAAGGCAACAAAATCACTGTGAAATCTGCCAGCTCCTGTAGATTGTAGTCCTGATGATGGTGAAAGCATAACTCTAGGGGCAACGACCCCCTGAGCCTTGCTTCTGTTCAGAAGTAGGAGGGAAGGGCTCATACAGAGCACCGGAATGAAAGCAGTGGTCCGTTTGGGTCTGTTTGGTATACTTGGGGTGCATGTGATACCATCGAGGTGCAATAGATATAATTTAGGAGACGCTGATCTCTCTTTGTTGTTCGAACTAGAAGTGCATTAACGAGGAGGTGACCCGTCTGTGTTTTCCCAGCTCCATCTCATCCACTGGAACTCCACCCTGTTTGCCAGTATTGATGAGGCCGTGGGGAAGCCGCATGGAATTGCCATCATTGCTCTGTTCGTTCAGGTAAATGGTCTTTTGCTGCAATTTTTGGATTGTTCAGAGATGCTTATTTCTCATTCATTTGCAGAATAGTTTGTGTTCTTTCTCAACTTTGTTACTTAAACTGCTATACAGAAAACACAGATCATTTAAAATTGGAAAACTTGATTTTTCTGGCTCATGAGAGAGCAGCCACCTTCACTGGTAGAAAATGGTTCCTTCTGGGGCGCCTGGGTGGCTCAGTCGCCTCAGCGGCCGACGTCGGCTCAGGTCATGATCTCATGGTCTGTGAATTCGAACCCTGTGTCAGGCTCTGTGCTGAGACCTCGGAGCCTGGAGTCTGCTTCAGATTCTGTGTCTCCCTCTCTCTGCACCTCTCTCAGTCACTGTCTCTCTTTCTCTATCTCTCTCAAAAGTAAACATTAAAAGAAATTAAAAATTAAGAAAAAAGAAAATGGTTCCCTCAGTTAGTAGAAACTGTCTTCAGACTGGCCTTTAAGGTCTTTGGAGAAATGACCCAGAAAGTGTCTCCTGAAGGCAGAGTTCCTTTTACTGATGAGAAAAAAATTTTCTTAGAAAATGTTTTTGGGCCCTGGCTCACTGTGAAATTGAAGAGAAATCAATAATATAATCATGTAGTAGTTTCTTTTAGGTCTTTGTTATAAATAATTTTCACTCCCAAGAAGATTCCAAGTGTCTGATAGAAAACAGCGATACAGTAAGATGTTGGCGGCAAAGGTCTCGGTGGATGTAGTCGATATAAAGTTCAGATTTGGGCTCTGTGGGGGGCAAAATACAGAGTAAACAACATGTATTACATAAATTCTGTGAAACATACAAAAACAGGCCACCTACTTTCAAAGGTCAAAATTTAACTTACTTCCATGACTCTCTCTAACCTTGTCTTATCATCCTTGGACGCCCTAAATGATTAAGAGGTGAAGGAGACCCTGCTGTCCCTGTCCCCATCCTACAGAAGAGAGACCAAGGGCCAGAGAGGTCAGTCATTGTTTATAGTCACGGAGATTTAGGGTCACTGTCAAGACAGAAACCACTGTCAACACCAGAACCAGGGTGTGGGTTTGGGCTGCCTCTTGGAGGAGGTGGGACCACAGCTGTGCTATCAGCATGGTGGCCGTCCACAACTGGGCTTTCCACAGGGGGTTGGGCCTCCGGAAACCTGCTTTTTTTGGGTGGTATATGTTTCTTTTCTTTTCTTTTCTTTTCTTTTCTTTTCTTTTCTTTTCTCTTCTCTTCTCTTCTTTTCTTTTCTCTTCTTTTCTTTTTCCTTCCTTCCTTCCTTCCTTTCCCTTCTTTCTCTTCCTTCCCCGTTCCCTCCTTTCTTTCTCTTTCTCTCTTTCTCCCTTTCTTTCTTTCTTTCTTTCTTTCTTTCTTTCTTTCTTTCTTTCTTTCTTTCTTTCTTTCAAGTGTATTTATTTTGAGAGAGAGTGAAAGAGAGAGAGAATCCCAAGAATGCTCCACACTGTTTGTGTAGAGCCTGACATGGGGCTTGATCCCACAAACCATGAGACCGTGACCTGAGCCGAAATCCAGAGTTGGGTGTTTTAACCAACCGAGCCACCCAGGTGCCCCTGGGTGGTATATATTTTAGTAGTTTCGTTACGTACAACAGTTTTCCATTATAGATTTCTTTCTTGGCTATTTCTCAATTATTGCTGTTTGAAAGCAGCCAGCTGGCTTTAGCCTGTTAATATTTTAAAATCAATATCTTGAAAGTGACCCAGGTTCTAGAATTGAAAAACAGATTCTTATAGTTTTTTTAAAAATGTTTTATTTATTTCTGAGAGACAGAGCTAGTGTGAGCAGGGGAGGGTCAGAGAGATAGGGAGACACAGAATCCAAAACAGGCTCCAGGCTCTGAGCTGTCAGCACAGAGTCCTACGTGGGACTCGAACCCACGAACCGTGAGATCATGACCTGAGCCAAAGCCATCCGGATGCTTAACCGACTGAGCCCCCCAGGCACCCCAGATTCTTACAGTTTTAAATGAACCTTCTTACTATTTACTTCATGGGTCTATTATAGGCAGGCCCCTATATGCCTTCTATTTTATCACTCCAATGTATAAATAGAATGAAATCACGGTTTTTAAGGTATCAGTGAAAATAGTATTAATTGTAAATACACATTTTGATAATCTTTAGTGTTACTAAAGTGTAGTAGCTATTGAAGTCTATTTTTTGAACCCAGAAAAAGTTAATAAAGCATCCAAATTTGAGACTTTGAGGCAACAGAAGTAGGAGGCAATGTCTTGTTATTAAAAAATAAGAATATAATAATGTAAATAACTGAGCACTCGCGTAGAAGGGAAGTGAACGTGTTCATTTCATCTCTGGAGTTGGCACTCAATAAGTATTTGTGAGTGGAATTAAACATGACTATTTTCACTTACTGATTCTCAGCATATTACAGGGGACGTGGTGCCCTAGTCTCAGAGCTGGGACTCTGGCACCTGCCTTCAGTATTCTGGGAGGAAGCTCATCGTTTTTAAGCATGGGGAAGCTTAAGAGCACGCACCTTTGTTCTGATGTTCTGTGTGTTTACTGTGATGAAAAAATCAGTATCTAGGAGAGAGTAAAGCTACAGAAACTTTGAGACCTGAAGGAAATTTCCTGAAGGAAAGAAGGACCAAGCAGGAGTGCCCACGGAATCAGGAAGGAGAAGGACTGGAGTCCGTCTGGGGGGGGTCTCACACTTAGGCAGGAGGGGTGGAGAGTGAGAGGGGCAGAAGGCCGAGGCAGTGAGCATAGGCTTCCCGTTCAAGAAACGTGGCTCAAGAAAAGAAAGGCAGATGGGGTAATAACTCGTGCTGAGACACACGGATGTTCTCTTTGTTTCATGTTGGGATCTCCGATCTGCCTGTATTTTTATTTTCCGCAAAAAGCACTGTGCAGATGCAGAGCTTAAAAATACTGGAAAGAAAAGGGATACATGATATGGAAAAGTCTCGGGGGAGACAGGAAGATGTTGTGGACAGACTAACCTTGGAAAGAAGGGGGGTGCCTCAGCCTTTCTTCACCATAGAGGGTCAGGAGGAAAGAGTGGGTAGAAATGGCACGAATTTGAAGGTGAAGAACGGTTGGAAATTAGAGGAGCTCGTGTTCTAAGATTATGATCTTCATAATCTCTGAGATACACAAAGCAGCATTATTTATAGAGCAAGGGAAGCATTGGTGTGGGGTTGAGTTTAGAAATAGCGCAGGAAAGGGTGATAAGAGACTTGACCATCGTGTGGGAGACCCACTTGCACCTGGACATCATAGATTCTACAGGACAACATACTGTGGATTGTTCTCTATCCAGGTAGAAGAGTAGAAACTTCTAGCAAATTGTTTCATTGGTCTGTTGCAGGGCGGTGATTTAGGAGGACACAGAAAATTAGAGAATAGGGGGGTTGAAGAGGTGTCCTCCAGTGTAGGCGGGAAGGGGAAAGAGACAAAGGCAAGAGGCCCCTGAGACCTTGGCTGCTTCAATTTTTTTTTAATGTTTTATTTATTTCTGAGAGAGAGAGAGAGAGAGAGAGAGACAGCGTGAGCAGGGGAGGGTCAGAGACAGAGGGAGACACAGAATCTGAAACAGGCTCCAGGCTCTGAGCTGTCAGCACAGAGCCCGATGCGGGGCTCGAACCCACGAACCGTGAGATCATGACCTGAGCTGACGCCGTCCAGACACTTAACCGACTGAGCCCCCCGGGTGCCCCTTAGATCAGTAATGTGGTGAGAGAGAAAAGAGCAAGAGAACTGGATGGATGAGAAACTGGTGAGAGGGAATGTTCTTTGGGGCGGACATGTTCCGGGTGAAAACAAGTGCAGGGAGTGTTCTCAGGATGGGTGTCAAGTGGAGTGGCGCTAGGAGCCCCGGACTGGAGGTTAGAGACACAGACCAGGGAGGGGAAGCCCTCCGCAGCGACAGCAGGAGGTGATGACTACGGGGGAGTGACCGGTGGGTCATTTTTTAAAACCTTTGCAACAAGGAGAACTAGATAGTGGGAGGAGGACAGTGCGCTCAGAGGATGACGGCCCCGTGCACGCGGGTCAGAGGAGCCATCGGGCAGCGTGACCGCAGGGCCCTGGCCACAGCTTGCAGCCCTGCCTCTGAGGGAGACTGCACAGCGTCCGCTCGGAAGGCCCGGGCGAGCTGCCCCTTGAGCAGACCTGAGGGGGNTTGTCGGAGACGCGTTGGCGCCCTGCTCCAGAGCCGCGGTGGCAATGCGTGGGGGTGAGAAGTGGAAATCCCAGGGCGGTGCGGGGCCGACGGCTTGCGTTTTGGATGACAGCGGGGAGATGGCACAGGAGAGAGCTGAGACTTGAGCTGGTGTCCCGCCCCTCGGCACCCGGCTGTGTGGCCCCTCGGCACCCGGCTGTGTGGTCGCCGGGATTGCTGTAGGCTCTTGGGGGCTGGGCCGTTCAGAGTATCGTCCGTGCTTGCTTTTTCGTGGTGATCACCTCTTCGTACGGAGATTTGGCAAAGAAGGAAAGGGAAGAGATGGACCAATAGCTGGAGTTGGTTGCAGATTTAAGACTCTGGCCCATGAAGTAAGGGACCGTGGAGGTAGAAGGAGCCGGTGACAGTTGAGTGCTACCAGATGCGTGTCAGGACTGTGTCTGATGCTGTATGACTTTCTGAGTGAGGACGGTAATGGCTGACGGTAATTGAATTGCCGTGTTCCATGTCCTCTGCTAAGGTCTTTGTTTGTTGTAGGCTTACGTTCTACGCTGTCACTTTTACCACGCCACCCCCACCATAGATGAGGAATCTGAAGGACACAGAGGTTGAGTAAACTGGCTTAAGGCTGAAAAGTGAGTCAGGCTCAGAACCCGGACCTCTTGCATAGGTGACCTTGCTCCTGAACCATGACCGCGAGGACTCTTTAACAAGTTACAGTCTGATAGGAGACGTGTGAAAGGAGATCAGACCCCAGCCAAGGCGCAGTCCTCCAAATGCTCCGTCATGGTTAAACCAGAACAACAGAGAGAGGTCCGTTTCCCCAGATGATTGGGCAAAGCCTTCTGCTATCAGATCCAGGCTTCTGCACTCACGAGTACGTCAGCCTTGGGTACCATTTTTTAACTTTAGAGGGTTCATTTTCTGTCTTTAAAGCCTGCCTGAGGAATTGCAGACACTTGGAATGTAGTTGAAGTCTTGGCTGTTTGGAACTGTTTGCGATGTCTTATTATGTAAGGTTCTCGTCTCTTTTCTCTCTGATGCCCCTTCACCTGGCATACTTCACGGTTGCCGCACAAGGAGAGACATGGAGAATGGGGACAGGTTGACAGCCTTTCTAGCCCCTGTAGGTCATCCTCCACAAATTTCTGTGGAAGCGAAAAAGCCATGATTACAGTGTTTAATCTAAGATTTTAAGTTATCTCTTGCTGTTGTTGGCCTCCGTTATCATGGGCCGTTGAAACCCGGTCGAAAAGTGGAAATCAGATGGCACTTATAATTTTTAATGTTAAAGTCACAAATACTTAATACCAAATTTCTTTGAAGTCTCACATTCTTTGAAGCATGTTATATGCTAAAATATGTAATGATCTATAGTGTTTTAAAATAAAAAGCAATGAACAGTGTATTTTGATGTATTTAAGAATGAAAAGGTGATTTTACAATTTTCTCCAGTGGTAATCAACAAATGTCCTGATTTTGGTGAGTTTAAATATGACATCACATCCCTACTTTTCTGAGTTCATGAAAGCTTTCAGCATTGGTAGCATTTTTATAACAATGATCTAAAAAATGCCAGAGGTAAAAATGAAAGTGTTTGGAATGTGATGAGCAGTTTTAATACAGAAACACCCTTGAAATGTTTATACCGCAGTCTTGTGTCATTTGATGTACACTTGATCCTTGAACAAACATGACTTTGAACTGCATGGGTCCACCGTTACATGGTTTTTTTAGAGTACAGTACCATAAATGTGTTTTCTTCTTCTTATGATTTTCTTAATAATATTTTATTTTTTCCAGCCTAGTTTATTGTGAGAATACAGTATATAATACGTATAACATTCAAAACCTGTGTTAATTGACTGTTGTTATCAGTAAGGCTTCAGGTCAACAGTAGACAATTAGTAGTCAAGTTTTTGGGGAGTCCAGCATTATAAGTGATTTTCAACGGCACAGGGATCGGTGCCCCTAACCCCCTCATTGTTCAAGGGTCAATTGCATACAGCAGAGTGGGTGATAATCTATCCACAGCAAGATGAATTGAGAGTGAATTGTTGGAAATGTCCAAGAACATAGCTCACACTGTCTTGTACCAGCTTCTCTTACAACTTTAATTGCCTTTAGCAGATGCTGACCCAGTTATTAATAAAAAGGTCATTTACTTATCCCCTGGGAAGGAAATTCAGGTGGACTTGCACTTCACTTTCTGTTAGTTATTTTGAGGAGACGCTGAGTATTTAAAAACTTTTGCGGTATGGTTTGTGCTTTATGTGTTTCAGATAGGAAAGGAGCACGTGGGTCTGAAAGCTGTGACTGAGATCCTTCAGGATATTCAGTACAAGGTAGGTTATGATTTAAAAGAAAATTCACCAGAAGGACTCACAGAAGAGCAGTTATTCTCACGGGCGTGGTTTATTACAGAGAAAGGTTACAGGTAAAAAATGAGGACGAGGCGAAGGTGCGTGGGGCAGAGTCTGGGAGAAACCAAAGCACAAGCTTCCTGCCGTTCTGCCCCAGTGAAATCGCTTAGGGGTGAGCCCGATTCTTTCAGCAGCGACGTGTCACGACACGCGTGCAGTGTTTCCAATCAGAGAAGACTACCTGTTTATGGGGACCTTATTAGGGGCAGTTATATACATGCAGGGTCTGTGTGACTGACCTCAGCTACTCTGACTCCAGCCCCCACACCCCAGCCCGAGCAAAACCAAGCATTATCATAAATCGAATTGTCAGGGTGAACTTATCTGGCCCGGCTGGTACAGCATGGCCCAAGGTCTCAGGCAGTCGAAAACACTCTTATCAGGCAGGGCTATTCGACGACCTCCTAGCCAGTCAAGGCCAGTCCTGAGGACAGACCTCCTGAGGAGCACCCCAGGCCTGCTGAGTCACCCTTCCCACTTACCGGCGATAGGAGAGTTGTGTCAGTGAAACACGAATTGTGGCAATTCTACTTCAAAAAGACAAGCACACATATGCTGTAAGATCCCATATCTGAGACAAGGTGATTTAGTTTGATCTGGCTGTGTGGTCATGCAGCCCAGCTTTGCTGGGAAGGCAAGTTCTGTTTTACCCAGTACTTTCGAACAATCACATCGAATTGATCGAATCTGAGTGGCCTTGGGGGGGCGAGAGTGTAATCCGGGGTGGCTTCTGGAGATGAAGCACAGAGATTCTGAGATCCAAGGCCAATCCCAAACTCCATCTGGGAATGAAGTCTGATTGGCTCTAGGCCAGCACAAGCCCGGAGCATCTTGAGTCAGGCAGCAGCCTCTTCCAAAGATTTCCCGAGCAGGCTCAGAGTGAACCCGGCTACCAAGGGGAAGCACAGACTAGTCAGAAGGCTGGTAAAAAGGAGGAAGGACATATTTTGACCGACATGTGTCTGCTAGAAATGGATTGAGAAATTTTCCTTGTTTGCTTCTGCTCCTGTGACATCAGTCTTTCTGGAATACAGGGGACTGGGGTACGCAAGTAAGCTGGATTCTCTCTCTTTATTCATGTTTATTTGTTTTTGAGAGAGAGAGAACAGGCATTAGCACAAGCAGGGGAGGGGCAGAGAGAGAATCCCTCACAAACCATGAGATCATGGCCTTAGCTGAAATCACGACTCAGATGCTGACCATCCAGGGGCCCCAAGTAAGCTGGATTTGTTTTGTTTTTTTTTTTTTTTAAATATTTTTATTTATTTCTAGGAGAGAGAGAGACAGCGTGAGCAGGGGAGGGTCAGAGAGAGAGGGAGTCACAGACTGACACAGGCTCCAGGCTCTGAGCTGGCAGTCAGCACAGAGCCCGACGCGGGGCTCGAACCCACGAACCGCGAGATCATGACCTAAGCGAAAGTCGGACGCTCAACCGACTAAGCCACCCAGGCGCCCCGTAAGCTGGATTCTTTAATGTGTCAGATAGTTCCTGGAAGTGAGGAAGAGACCAGGAGGTTACGCATTAACTTGCCCTGTTATGTCTTTGTTGATAAAGGAAACTTCTGAGAGACCTCCGCTTGCTGGGAGAGGCCTGTTTGCCTCTGGGGCCTGAACCATTTAAGTGGCACTCTTTAAAATACCGAGTGTAGGGGCGCCTGGGGGGCTCAGTCGGTTAAGTGTCTGACTTCGGCTCAGGTCATGACCTCAGGGTTCGTGAGTTCGAGCCCCGCGTCGGGCTCTGTGCTGACAGCTCAGAGCCTGGAGCCTGCTTCAGATTCTGTGTCTCCCTCTCTCTCTGCCCCACCCCCTGCTCACACTTTCTCTCTCTCTCTCTCCCTCTCTCCCTCTCTCTCAGAAATAAATAAAACATAAAAAAAATAAAATAAAATACTGATTGTAAATGTGAACCGTTGAATAATGGCACAAATATTTTATCAACTTTTAAATACAGCTTTGATAGAAGTTGGTAAGAATTGAATATTTTCACTCGGGTGTTAGTTTTCCCTCCGTGGAGGAAGAGAGCATCTAGAATACATCGTAGAGCTGAGTTACCAAATGCAAACGGAACGAAACGAGAGTTTAGGAGGCAGGTTATCCTGCCAAGAAGGCTAGGAGCTGAGGTCAGGGCAGCAGGAGGAGGGTCACCGCAGAAGAATTCCCTGAACCAGGGTCCAGACATCTTACCCCGAAGCCCGTCTCTGGTGCGCGTGGGGCAGACAGACGCCGGACAGACAGTGGTAAGTTCCACCCCGGGGATGACAGGGAGCATCGAACTGTGGCAGCGAAGGAATCACCGAAGGCTCAACGCAGGAGCGACGTGTTGGAACCGGCCACTGTGGCTCCAGTGAGGAGACGGAGGGAGGGACCCACGGGTCCGTGGTGTCATTCGGAAAAGACCTCAACCTGGGTTTGTAGTGCCCATGGGTTTTTATCACACAGTTTAGAAATCTCGTGTTAACGTGGGGTAATGTTTTTTCTGTTTCAGGGGAAGTCCAAAACAATACCGTGCTTTAATCCCAACACTTTATTACCAGGTAGGAATAACCGTGTGGATGTGACTGCCTTGTTTTCCTCAGACTACATATAACTATACATTGTTAGTCAATAAAGTTTCTTTACAACTTCCATTCTCTGTAGTGGGTACAGTTTCAGATTGCTCAGAACGTGGGAGGAAACCTTTTGAAATACTAACCATTTTGTCACCTGTTTGCTGTTCTCTGAAGGGCTTCCTTTGGCTTTTTATTTGTAAAAAATTGCTGCCTCTGTGAAAAGGACAAGCATAATAACATAACCTTGACATACTTCTTGGATCGGTCAGCGAGGCTCTTATTAACCTCTGAGTGAAGTAAACTTTGTATCTAAATGCAGCGATACTATTATTTAGGTATTACTCTAATCATTCAAGTATACCTTGAATACTTGTATATCCTTCAAGTATAACTTGTAAGAGTTGTGTGTAAGATACTCAAAACGTAGTTAGTAGTTAAAGGTTGTTTAGTATAAGATTTTGGTCTTTACATTTCTCTGCCTGAATTTCATGCTGTTTCTTTGTGTTTTAAACAAAACCAAATGGGCGGATGCATCGTATCTTCTACTTCCTACATTTAACTGTTTTATGGCAAACAGGTCTTTGGCGTGTGTTGAACGTTTATCCATCCTATTTGATTGCGAATTCCTCTAATGCGGGATTAAAAGATTTCTTAGGAGTGATTTGTTTTGTCCTGTCGTACTAGGCCTTTAACATTTTGCTGTTGAGGGAGCAGTATGGAGCTAGCTAGAACAAATGGTTGAAGACACACTTTGAAGTCAGACTGCTTGGGTTTGAATCCCGGCTCTGCTAGTTATTAGCTGAGTGACCTTGAGCAAATTACATAACCTTCTGTGATTCAGTTTCTCCATCTGAAAAGTGGGGCTTATGACACTTTGTATCTTGTTGGTTTGTGGTAAGGGTTAAACAAGTTCATATAAAGTGCTTAGAACACTGCCTCACATGGAGTAGGTATTGAATTAGTCCTGAATTAAGTATGAATAAGTCAGGTCAGCCCTTCAGTAAAGTAAAAAACACCACAGATACACTTCTTCTGAAGTGACTAAACTTGGCATACATGTACACATATGTGTCTACATGTCAAGTTTATATAGCCATATTTGGATTATAGAGTGATACATTGATAGAAATCACTATAAATAATAGAAAGAGTGTTCATCCTATTTCCCCATTAGTAATTTTCTCTGTGAGGACTAGTTTAAGAATACATGTGTGAGGCTCTAGTTTAAAATGACTTCAGTCTGAAAACTGTTGGGTAGACAGTTTGTAATTTTGAAAATTATTACTGAAATCTTCGAGATTATTATTAACTTCCATTTTCTCGGCGTGTCCACATGGTTGCACAGATCCTTTGCTGCGAGATTATTGGGTATATGAAGGCTCTCTTACCATTCCACCTTGCAGTGAAGGCGTTACCTGGATATTATTCCGATACCCTTTGACGATATCCCAGCTACAGGTGAGTACAGCGTTTTCAATCTTCCAGAAGAAGTTCTGAGTTAAAGGTTAACTATTGTTTCTGTAAAAGAGAAGTGTCCGTTTTATGTTCTAGCTTCCTTTAGATTCATCACATCTTGGCAGAGGAAAGTTAAATGTCTTGAACCAGTGAAAGCAATTGAAAGGTCGGGATGAACCAAGCCCAGCTGTCACTTGTGATCTGTATTTTAAAAGTTAGTTTTTATAGAGTAAATAGAAGTCCCTGAAATAGTCAGACTTTTGATTAGTCTGGTTATTTCTTTATGCAGGATTCCCCAGGAATGGAAAGGAGAAAGATCTTGGAAATGAGAGTTTTGGTTATTTCTGTGAGTCACATGGGCTTTATAATACTTCTTCCTTGTCTTGCACAAGAAAGTTCTGTAAGCAGAAAGGTGAAGGGGAGGTAAAAGGAATGCTCTGGAAAAATCCAGACTGTTCTCTGGTCCCACTTTTGGTCATCTACTTCCCACCTTAGGCTTTGCATAGGTGCTCTAATGCTGATGCACGGGGTGGAGGCCCCAAGTTGAATGTCAAGGGATGTTGGCTGGTGGAACATGAGACGACATCATTCTAATGTGTTTAAATAATGATTTTGATATTATTACAAAAGAGGTGCTTCCGATGTCTCCTGTCCTCCAGGGATCTAAGGGATGTATTTTTTTTCTTCATGATCACTCTCAAAAGCCTTAAGCTACACTCCAAACAAACCAAGTTTCCTTTAGTAACATTTTGTACATTTTTATTATACTCCC
Source organism: Crocuta crocuta (assembly GCF_008692635.1). Classification (NCBI taxonomy): domain Eukaryota; kingdom Metazoa; phylum Chordata; class Mammalia; order Carnivora; family Hyaenidae; genus Crocuta; species Crocuta crocuta. Next base: position 6,473,882 of record NW_027527932.1, read on the forward strand.
TACCAGTTTATAAGAACTTTAAGTTTAGTAACTACTCAGTAAAGCCTTCTTTTACTTGTCCTTAAATCTTCAAAAATCCTTTCAGCCTTTAACAGTTTCTTCTTATTTTTCTTCCTCCAAGGATTAATTTTAAGAGTTCCCAATTTAGCTTCTCCATCCTTTTGCAGACTTGGGTCACACCACCTTTTGGCCTTCATATTTTTAACATAACAAATCCCTTATTTATTCATTTGTCCCATGTTCTTACAAGAAACTATCCCCAAGTGCCAACCAGACACACAAAGAATATAGAGATTAAACCTTTACCCTCAGAAGGTTTACCGTGAAGTTGAAGAGGCAGACAGTCACATGGATAATTATGTTCATCGTGAGCAGTCAGGTGCTCCAGAAACGCATAGGAGAGACACCCATCCCTGACTGGGAACTTTTAAAATTAATCCTTAGAAAAAGAAGTAAGTGAATAATTCCTGAAAAAAAAATTAGGAGTAAGTCTCGTAAAGGAGAGAAAAGGAATTAGAAATTTGAGTCTAATGTTAGCAATGGAAGTTTGGACTTCTGCTGACGGGTTTTAGCACCAAGATGGTAGCTGTGGGAGCCACTCCATGTGAACATTTCAGTGACTTGTCACAGAAGAAATGTACTTCTTACTCAGGACCCAGCAAGTGGGTTTCTTACTCACGGTGAAGGCTTCTCTCTGCACGGTTGTTTAAGGGACCAGGGTGAAAGACACTGCCTCGCTCGCAACGTTGCCCTAGGTGTGGGCACGTGGCCAGCAGAAAGGGGAAGCGTGTGAAGAGCCTACAGGGGGATTTTTTAAGGGCAGTTTCTAGAAACAATGAATGCTCGTGCTTGCCTTCTTTTGCCTGGAACTCAGCCTCATGGCCGGACTGCGGGGGAGGCTGGGAAGTGCGTTCAACCTTCGTGTCCAGGAAGAGGAAGGAGTGGATTTGGTGAAGAGCTGTGCTCAAGTTCAGGAGGAGACAGGACACCAGCTGATTACAGAACCTTAGAGCAGCTGGAGGAGACAGCACCATGAGGGGAACGAGGAGGGACTTCAGGACAGCCGGGGGGTAATGATGTCCTGGGACTCAAGACGGGGGAGAGCATTGCCAACGTGTGGAGGCGAGAAGTTAATAGTGACAGATGCCTCAGAGAATTTCAGTGGGATGAGTGCTGCCCCCGGCGTGGCAGTTAACTGTACCTTATAGACATGAGCCCAGATGCCAGTAGGTAGTTTTGGGAACCACCCCAGTGCTGTGTGATTATCAGTACTGGGTGCCTAAGCACTGCTGCCTTCCAACTCTTGCCCTTTATGACATTACAGTTCCTCTGAGACCCTCTCTCTATGTGAGACCTTGTCAGGAAAACCTCACCGGTATCAGAGAAGGTTTCTACCTGTCTGGCCTATCTTTTGTGTCCTCCGTAGGAAGAATTTGGTTTTCTTGACAGTTAGAAACACAGAGCAATACCTTCAGAGGCTGAGGTGGATGTACAGATTTAGGGACATTGGCATGAGAGAGGGAGCCAGTGAGAACAAACAAGTGAGGTACTCAAGAAAAGAGTATGGGCAAAGAAGAGTCGAGAAGGTGGGAGAAACATTGTATTGGGACTTTTTCCCCAGACCTCCTACCTTTTTTTTTTTTTTTTTTTTTTTTTAATTTTTGAGAGACAGAGAGACAGAGCATGAGTAGGGGAGGGGCAGAGAGAAGGGAGACACAGAATCCAAGGCAGGCTCCAGGCTCTGAGCTGTCAGCACAGCTGACAAAGTCAGCCGTCCAACTGACTGGGCCACCCAGGTGCTCCATCCTGTCTCATCCTGTCTCATCCTTTTCTAAGAGAACTCTTCTAAGCGGGTAGGGTCCCCTGGGACTTACTACTCTCCTTTTGCCATCTGGTTGCCCCAAGATCTGGTTACTCTCACCGACATCACATTTCCAAGGCAGGGAAGGTCTGGGATTAGCAGGTGGGCCTGTGAAGGCCGTGCTAGTGGTTAGCTACCCCGTCCAGGCCAGACTGTGAGAGACTGCAGCCTCAGCGGTCCTGATTTTAGGATCGCTCTGGGAATGACGTATCTCAAAGGTGAAACATTCCCTCGGCATTTACTCTTCCTATGGCTTGCTTCTAGGACAGTGATATTATTTCCTTATTGTAGCTGCAAGTGGCATCGAATCTTCGATGGCTAAGTTTCAAAGCATTGAGCCTAGCATACAGAAAGTTTTGTGACGCTGGGGATACATTCATTGGCTTCTACATGTCACTGACCCTGCTTATAACAAGCAGTTACTGATAGAACACGATAATATTTACCTTGGTCCTGTCTTCCTTTACCCTTGTGATAGGCAGAGGCTAGCATGTGGAATATCTCCTTTACGAATAATATGGGTAGTTTATTCACTAATTCATGCATTAATTGATTTGGTAATTTGGCATTTTCTGTATCCCAGGTACCATAGTAGGCACTGAAGTCAAGGACCAAGAAGACATGGTTCCAGCCTCAAGGAATTCACCATCTCGGGGGAAAGGCGAATATGTTCGCATTTAAAGAACAGTAATTTTGTGTGAACAATGCCTTGATATGACATGAATATGGATTTGTGGTAGCGCACGGGACAGATGTCAGATAAGATGTAGCCATCTGGTAGACCTTCCGCAGGCCAGGTGATGGGGTGTGGCACGATTGTTAGTGTCCACACAGGCACAGAGGACTTGGAGATGCAGGCGGTTAGCATAAAGGGCCAGTGGCATGAGATGAAATTGGAGAGATCAAGGGCCTGACATTCATCAGAGAGCCCGGAGACTGTGCCGTGGAGGCTTCCCAAAGGCAAGGACTTTCTGGGGTGTTGTGAGAAAGAGAGACGAGGCCAAGTTTGAATTTGAAAAGCCTCTCTGTAGGTGCAGCACGAAGATGGAAACCTTAGTGAAGCCTGTGACCGTAAGATGAAAGGAGGGGAATGGTTCTCGAAATAATAAGGGGGTAGCATTGGTGATGGTGACATTGGAGGGTTTCCAGGGAGGATGGACCACATATTCCTCCCTGGATTTTGGTTTGAGTGACTGGTAGGTGTGGAGTTGCTCTTCACCATGATAGGGAATACAGGTGGAGTGGAGGAGCTGGCTTTATGGACGGTGTTGGGAGTTTATGGTTGTAAACGCGGAGTTTGAGATGCCTTCGAGACATCCGAGAAAGGGGCGTATCATATAGGTGAAGGTTGAAGCCCTACGTGTAGAAGAGAAAGTCTTTTAGGGAGAGGGAGGGAAAGATGCGGTGCGCTGGGCCGTGGCCCCTGATCAGGGCTTGCATCGTAAGACTTGTCCCTGTACAGTGACTCCACAAGTGGGGAGAGTCAAGAGGCTGATGTGGCGTGATGTCTGGAAGGCACAGTGATGGGTGGGCATGAGTTTTAAGGAGGAGGCAGTGGAGAGATGCAAAGTACCCGATGCTGCATGCCCATTAACTGAGGGGCTGAAAAGTATTCATTGGATTTAGCCACAAGGAGTGGTCTCAGACGTGGAGAAGAATCTGAATCCACAGTCCTGCGTGTTCAGCTGCCTTGTTTAGGGGTACTTCTCTAACGGCAGAGCAGACCTTTAGCAAAAAATAAAACTTCATCACCACAATAAATTTCCATTTATGGGAAGTTAAGATTAACCTTGGTGAGCCACAAAGGAGCACATTCTCAGTCCCTCTTAGAATTCCATGAAGGACTCCCTTGCTAGCATGTTAACGCATGCGGATGTGAATGTTGAACGACAGTGTGAACGTTAACTGCTGTTCTGTAAATGTGAGCCATAGTGTTCTACCACCGTGTTGACTAGCATGTGGTGCTAAAACTCCGAGACAGATCACGTGCGTTTGTGTCTGGCTGCCTTCAGAGGAAGCCTTGCTCTCTCTTGTCCCTCTGAATAGGATGAGTGACAAACTCTAAGCCTAACTCACCGAGTCCTGTTCCTCGATTGTCGGGAAAAAGCTCTATCTCCCTACCTTGGAGCCCAAGCCAAAGGGCATGTGTTTTGGAAGGAATGATCTCGACTGCTCTTGAAAAGAGATAACTTTCCAGTTAGCTGCAGCTTTTGAAGAAAAGAAAGATTTGGGTACTGTTTGCACAAAGCTCCATGATATATCTGTTCAGAAGGCAGCCGTGTTAAAATACACACACACACACACACACACAAACTAGAGTGATTTTGAAAAAAAATCTTAATTTTAGGAAAATATAAATTAGTCTGTCCATTGACTTGAATGTTTCACTGTTGCTGCTCTTAGAATTTCAGAGAAAGCAGAGCAATAATGGAAATGGTCCAGAGAGGGCAGGAAAAATGAGAAGGACCAAAGAGAGAGATGTGATTCTAAAATTTAGAGCAAGAAAAATTGAGACAGCTCATGTTATTATTGCCCTTAAAGAGGAACAGAGAAAAGGGGAGGGATTGGATATAAAATAACAGAAGGAATAGCAAATAGTGACAGAGTCTTTGCATAGCTGAGAAATATGAAACTGTATTGAAGGAAAAATGTTTCCTCTTAGATCACAAGGTTAACATATGTAAATTAAGTTGCTGGGTATTATTATGGAAATAATAGGTATCTTGAAATATAGCATCTGCCACAGGACAATAATGTCTGCACTAGTCACATTAAAGTAAAAGCTCTAAATCATCATACTTTTTAATGAAATGCACAGCAGGTCGATTTAAGGAGGAGTCATCTTCTGTTGATGTGGAGTTACAGTTAAGCCCATCATGGCGCATTTCCGTCTTTCCGAGTACTCAGAATTCTAGAGGATGGTGGATGTGGGAGCCTGTGCTCAGTTGAATTTGTTTGTATTATTTTTGGTTAGCATACCATAGGCTAGCGGGAAAAAGCATGCTATTGGATGGATTTGAATGAGTGTAATTTTCTTTTATTTTGCTCTGATCTGTAACTGTTAAATTACTTTTCAATAAACAGTGGTCTCGGCGTTAGGAGGCTAAAGGAAAATTTTTTTTCCAGCTGAATTGTTATGCTCGGAGATGAGATTCCAAGAACAGAATAAAAAATAACCAGATTTCATCAAGTGTGTCAACAGAATTTTGAGACACATCCTGATTTCCAGAGACATTAAATGTGAACAACACTCAGGATTGATAAAATGTGGTTATTTTTATAAAATGGCACGTGTACAAGTATGTGCATGCGCGCACGCGCGCACACACACACACACACACACACACAGATGATTGATGAAGTTTTACTCTCCTTTTCCTACCTTTTTTCTCTCTTCTTTTGTTTCTCCTTACTCATCTGTTCCTATTTCTTAATTTATCTGCTTTCTCAGGTTAGATGTGCCTGTCTTTGTTTTTTATCTCTTTCAGTGGTACGCGACCCCAGTGAAGCAAAGGAATATAAATGTGTTTATTGTTTTTCGCTATGTGGACGTGTGTCTGTTAGGACTTGGAAAACAACTTTTAATTTTCTTTTCTTCTCCATTTTCTGTCTTCTTCCTCCTTCCCCATCCCATGTTTCTTACAGGTTGGAAAGTGGGACTCTTCCTAACGCCAACAGCCCGAGTCAGGGCATGGTGTGTGCTTAGCCAGTGGGACCTGGGAGACCGCTTGGTGCTGGGTGACCAAGGCAGTGTTATTACACCCAGGACTCAGCGGCGGTGAGAGCACACTTCTTCCTGTGTGCTCCACGTGGGTGTTGAGGAGCTGTTAGCCGTAAAGACCAAGTTGCTGTGGGACCATGGCATGGTCATGTTTGCCCATCGTTTCGGGGGCCCTGGGATGGCTCAGTCAGTTAAGCATCTGACCCTTGACTTTGGCTCAGGTTGTGATCTCATGGTCGTGAGATAGAGCCCCATGTAGTCGTGGAGCCTACTTAAGATTCTCCTCTCCCTCCTTCTGCCCCTCCCCTGTTTGTGTGCTTGCATGTGTGCACTCTCTACCTCTCTCTCAAAAACAAAAACAAAAAAAAGATTTCCAAATGATTTTGAATATTTGTTGTAAATTTTCTTCTGTGTCCATCGTGATTCTCAAACTTGGGTGGCATTGTTAGAACACAGATTGCTGGGGAGAGCCCTGGGTGGCTCAGTCAGCTGAGCGTTGGACTTCAGCTCAGGTCATACTCTCATGATTCATGAGTTCGAGCCTCACACTGGACTTGTTGCTGTCAGCACAGAGCCCACTTCAGATCCTTTGTCCCTCTCTCTCTGCCCCTCCCCTCCTCTCCAAAATGAGTAAACATTAAAAACACACACACACACAGATTGCTGGGCCTCACAGAGTTTCTGATTCAGTACGACTGGGATAGGAACTTATTCCAGGAAGCACGCATTAAGAACCCATGCTTTAAGCACACATTTACCTCCGTGTATAATTTAGAACAGCCCTCTAACACCAGAATGCCAAGTTGTGAAGGTAAGCATTGAGCATTGAGTATCCAGTGGAAACACAAGTCACATATATAAGATTAAAACTTCTGGAAGTCACAATAAAAACATCTAAATAGATGAAACTAATTCAAATAGTAATTTTAGCCCGATGTACCCCAAATATCATTTTAACGTGTAATGAACATAAAACATCATGGATGGGATGTTTTTACCCTGTTACTTCACGCGAAGTCTGACTCCCACCTTGAGTTCCGTGTTCTCAGCACATCTCAGTTCAGACCAGTGGCATTTCAAATACTCACCTCAGGGGCCACAGGGGATTAGTGGCTACTGTCATGGATAGTACAACTCTAGATCTTCTCTGCTGGGACACACGGTTTTCCCTTTCTTAAAATGTATTATTTTTAGGCACCTGTGAGGATTTTTAAGTATTTCCGCAGTGTCTTCCCTGAGTGGTCATGAACTCTAGACTGTAACTTTTTTTTTTTGTTAATGTTTATTCGTTTTTTGAGAGAGAGATAGAAACAGAGCATGAGTGGAGGAGGGGCAGAGAGAGAAGGAGACAGAGAATCTGAAGCAGGGTCCAGGCTCTCAGCGCAGAGCCCGATGCGGGGCTTGAACCAATGAACTGCGAGATCATGACCTGAGCTGAAGTCCAGTGCTTAACCGACTGAGCCACCCAGGTGTTCCCCCCCCTTTTATTTTTAAAGTCAGCAGCCATATATTTATCCAACTAGTATTTTTTGACATTTGATACATAAGAAAGAGTGAAAACAGAATAATGAACAACACAAACACAATACTTCCTTTCAAAGGTTCATTCTCTAGAACAGAGCCACGCAGGTAAACAGTTGTAACTTACTGCATAACATGATCCGCTTGGCATGTTGTTTATTTATTTATTTATTTTTCTTCTAAGATTTTAGTTGAATTCAAGCTAGTTAACATATAGCATATACGTAGTATTGGTTTCAGGAGTAGAATTTAGTACTTCGTCACGTACTTGTAACACCCAGTGCTGATCCCAACAAGCACCCTCCCTAATGCCTGCCACCCATTTAGCCCATCCCTCACCCTCCAGCAGCCCTCAGTTTTTTTCTCTGTAGTTATCAGTCTCTTATGGCTTATCTCCCTCTCTGATTTTATCTTATTTTATTTTTCCTTCCCTTTCCTTATGTTTTATCTGTTTTTTTTCCTCAAATTCCACATATTAGAAATCATATGGTGTTTGTCTTTTTCTGACTTACTTATTTTGCTTAGCATAATACACTCTAGATCCATCCACGTTGTTGCAGGTGGCAAGATTTCATTCCTTTTGATGGCTGAGTAATATTCCATTGTATATATATACCACATCTCCTTTACTCATTCATCTGTGTATTAGTTGATGGACATTTGGGCTCCTTCCATAATTTGGCTATTGTCGACAGTGCTGCTATAAACATTGGAGTACACGTGCCCCTTAGAGTCATTTTTCTGCCTTTTGGATAAATACCTAGGAGTGCAATTGCTGAGTCATTGGTAGTTCTATTTTTGACTTTTTGAGGAACCTCCATACAGTTTTCTGTAGGGGTCCCCTTTCTCTGCATCCTCACCAACATCTGTTGTTCCCTGAGTTGTTATTTTTAGCCATCTGACCGGTGGTATCTCATTGTGGTTTTGATTTGTATTTCCCTGATAATGAGTGATGTTGAGCATTTTTTCATGTGTCAGCCTTTTGTACATCTTCTTTAGAGCAATGTCTGTACATGTCTGGACTGTAATTTTGATGATGTTTGCATATGTGTAGTTCATCAGTAACGGTCCTCAAGTAAAGATGGAAAGACAGTGGCAGAGATCAGGACTGAGGGTTGGAATACGGGAAAGTTGACATTATTGTTGCTGGGGAGAGGATCTTTTCTTCTCTAAGCTCTCAGAAAAGTTAGATCAGATTAAGGAGTCAGTGACAGAGGAATTGGTTTATGGATGAGAAGTCAGTAAAAAAAGACGGAGCAGCGGTTTTAGAAAAACAGTGAGATAGTGGGTTGAAGAAAATGAAACAAGTGAAAATAAACAAGGCTGAGTACATGAAGGCTGGGGAGTCATATAAATGACATATAACATATAATCCCAGGATATATAAGTATATATGGACTGTTTAAGTACAGCTTGCTTTTGACTTGCTTTTGATTGCTGCCACGAGGAATTCTATTACTCTAATTCATGTATTATCATTACCTGATGATAAAAGAAAATAAGATGAGCACATTGACCTTTATGTGTTATTTTTCTCTTTTAACATGATAACAGAGATGTAAGTCAAAAGAAGCCTGGTAGAGGATATTCATAGAAACTCGGGAACTTGTAAAAACAATTAGTGCCAAACTTGAAGCCGTGTAAATTGGCACTTTAAATGCTCTCCTGAAGAAAGCAGTTTCAAAGCTGAACTTTGAGTCAATAATCTGGTTCATGAGTCAATGAAGGTTGGAGTGAATGCTTTAGACTAAGTAGAATGCATGTCCGGTTCAGAGAGCAGTAGCTATTCAACTCTGCTACCTTCAGAAGATGAGGATTTCTCCCTGAAGCTTGGGTCTTTGTTGACTCTCTCTCTCTCAATCTCTCTCTTTCTTAAATTGGTTAAAAACAAATAGCCGTGTTTAAGTAGAGTAGCGTTAAAAATCAACAAACTCAATCCTTGCTGATACGTGTGATAGCGTTAGTCTCTGCACTGCTCTGACATTTGAATTTCATTGCAGACTTTTGTCCTGAAAATATTATTCTGCTCATTTCTCACTGTCTGTCTTTTCAGCGGGAGATAACGCAGTACGCGTTTGAAACCATTTGAAGTAACGAAAGGTTTTGGGGGTAGTGACTTCAGAAAAATTGGCATTTCAGAAGGACATGTTTTTCCCTCAATCTCTGTTGACGTTTGAAGTCTTCAAAGCATTGCTATGATCAGAGAAAAACATTTCTTTGTGAAATCGTTCTCTCCAAGAATGCAGTGATTTGAGCGTGGCCGGCTGTGGGTTCAGATCATCTGTTCTGGAAGAAGCTGTTTTCACTGAATTTGCTTTCAGGCTGAGGTCTGGGGCTTGAAAGGTTTATTGCCGGCTCAGAATATGTAAATATAAAATTAACCTGGCTTTAAAAAAATAAGCTTCCAGGTCAATCCGAAGAGAAGTAGTTCCTAAAATACGTGCACACTGTACAGTTTCTCATCCCTGTTGCTCATCAGTGATCCCCACGCGTGTGGTTTGAAGATTCTCACTGCAGCCATTACATGGGATTGACACATGAAAGTGAACACAAGAAGGAAGGTCCTTCTGTGTTCTCAGTCAGTCGGTTTACTTCTGGTCTGCTTTTTCCATAAAAAATTCTAGCTAAATGTTGATCTCAGGATGCTAAAGGCTCGACTTCAAAAGAAGTCGCGCTAAAGAAGTCCGTGTGCCGGACGTATGCTCAGCGGTGCTCATGAATTATCTCCCTTCTTAGCCCGTCCTCCAGTACCATTAGTATCATCTCTTTCTACACTTGTGGTAACTGAAGCTTAAAGAGGTGACCCGATCCGCTCATTTGGGTCGTAGGGGTCAGAGCCAGGGTGTACACTCGGCTTTGCAGGCACGGCCCCACTGCCTTCATCTCCACGTTCTCCTTTTTGAGCTCCTTTCTACTTCGTGAGAAACGCAAAGTACGCTCCGCACATGATGACCGGGGATTCTCACGCAGCCTTGGTTCTAGTTTTCCAGGTACTGCAGTCAGCAATAGGTGCCGCCCATCTTCCCAACCTAAGACCCCAAGAAAGTCTAGTGACGAACCACTGTGTAGGTTGAACGGCCACTTGCCTATCTCACTGGCACTGCTTTAAGAGTACTTACAGCACGTCGGTGTTCTAACAAAGCAAACAACAGACCAGCAACAGGTCGGCCAGCCTCATCCCACTGATTTAGGGAAATCATTTGGAGACCTGAGAAAATAAGTCCTTAGAGATTAGATTTCTAACTTGGGTTCCAATCCAACAATACTTACTTTTCGCTGTGCTCTGTTTCCCAGCGTGTACGAGTGGTGGGAATTTTAGAATCCCGTGAGATCTAACTCTTTTGGAGTCTCAGAGCCTCTTCTTAGGAAATGCACATGTAAAATTTTTGCATATCATTCAGGGGTTTTATGGGGCCCCCAAAATCTCTAGGGATGTCTAGACTTTATTAGAACCCCTGAGTTAGTTGATCTCCTGCATTTCATTTTAGCTGACAAATGGCAGAATTCTAGGGTCTGCTGTACGAAGAACCTTTGTAGATAAAGCCCTATGATACCTGGTGAACTTTTGGCAAATCGATGCTTTTTAAAGCACATTTCTTACATATCCTGGGATATGAAGGATACACGTTATACTGAGTTAATAAGAATTTCTTTTTTTAAAATTTTCTTTAAGGTTTATTTATTAATTTTGAGAGCGAAAGAGAGAGGGAATGAATAAGAATGAACTGGGCAGGGGCGCCTGGGTGGCTCAGTCGGTTAAGCGTCCCACTTCGGCTCAGGTCATGATCTCACGGTCCATGGGTTCAAGCCCCGCGTCAGGCTCTGTGCTGACGGCTAGCTCAGATCCTGGAGCCTGCTTCGGGTTCTGTGTCTCCCTCTCTCTCTGACCCTCCCCTGTTCATGCTGTCTCTCACTCTCTCTCAGAAATAAATAAAAAACGTTAAAAATTAAAAAAAAAATGAACAGCGCAGAGGCAGAGAGAGGGGGAGAGAATCCCAAGCAGATCCCATGCTGTCAGTGCAGAGCCTGATGGGGGGCTTGAACTCACAGACTGTAAGATCATGAACTGAGCTGAAATCAGGAGCCAGACGTTTAACTGTCTGACCCACCCAGGTGCCCCCTGAGTTAATTAGAATTTCTGAAGAGGTGGCAGTGGAGCTGGGAGAAGAGCAGGTAGACTTGAACTTGTCAGACCTAGCTAATTTGGAAACTTTCTCAGTCCATCAGTTTCTCCCTTTGTGAAAGGGATGAAGAATGTTCTGTGACTGTGTAGCATTTAAGCAAACTATCAGGTGATGAGTCCTGTAGATAAGTCAGCTAATGGCAGTGAGCCTGGCGAATGTTCATCACATTTGCCTGTTGCTTAACTGGCGTTTGGAGGGTCAGGGCAGCGATTGGGTTCTTGGGAGACACAGACGTGGCAAGTTGGATTAAACTGATCCTTGGGACAGTGGGGATCTCTTCCTTCACGTGTAATGAGAATCCATGGGATCTGGGGACACCGCCTGAGAAAGGAAGATGAACTTGAAAGTTGACGTTGCTAAAGAGGGGAAGTTGGGCTTACAGTTTCGGAAAGTCAGAGGTATTTATTGGATTTGTGCTCTCAGAAAGGCCAGAAGGGCAGCAGAGGAAGTCTTGTGGTAAAGGAAACCTGCATCTGATAAGTCCAGCATCTGACCCGTGTTAACATACAGTAACACCAGAATTCATTAATTAAAGCTATACTTGGGGAGCATTTAAGAACACTCATCCATTTGTTCGCTTTTTCTCACTGTGTTACAGGCAGGCATAAAAGCTTTGTGAGAAGTGTGTATCATTTTTGCATGAATGAGTCCAGCAGGTTTCTGTGGTTGTTTGGGTTGCCTGGAGACCTTGGTGTCTGCGCTTCTCTCTCTCTCTTTTAAAAATTTTTAAATGTTTATTTACTTTTGAGAGAGAGAGACAGAGCATGAACAGGGGAGGGGCAGAGAGAGAGGGAGACACAGAAACNTTCATTGCTTGTGTGTCACTTATATCTAATGTCTTAGGTTTGGAAGACTTAAGATTGTTTTGCTCTTCTGGAAGATTACTTTTAATGTTTAAAGTTGTTACAGTTGATCCATATTTTAAGTCCTTTATGGAATGTCTAGTAAATAATCCATGTGTTTTGTTCTGTTTTTATTTTCAGATTGAAGAATTTCGAAGGCTGAGGACACACGTGAAGGGGGCGGAACTTGTAGAAGGCTGCGATGGGATTTTGGGAGACAATTTTAGACCCACTCAGCCACTTAGTGACAGAGTCATTAGAGCTGCATTTCAGTAGCCAGAGAGGACGGAGGCAAGACTCTCTTCATCTGGGTACGTGCGGATTAAGGAAAATAGCCTCCGGGTTACGTGAGGCTGTCACGCTAGACTTATTCTCATGGGGATCCTGATAATTTAGCAGCATGAGTGCACTTCATTTTGATAAAAGGGACGACACATTCTCAAGCCCTCTTAATTACAAATCAGGTGGCTTTAAGAATTTCACACAGTGTTGGAAAAGAGCCTGCCACGCTTCTGTTTTCCCACCAGAGCAGCCTTTAATTCTTGTTTTCCTTTAATATTGATCTTCATAAGGTAAGGAGCCCCGAGGCAGAGAAACAGCCCCTCGTTGCTCAAGGTAAAGAGGTAAAGTCCTTTTTAGTGCTCACTGTGCTGCCGCCTTGAAGGGGCAGCAGTCACCTCCTGATGACTGGGGGACTTAAAGGAAGCCACCAGAGGAGTATGTGAGCCTCCGAGTTGACCCTTGTCTGATGCAGATTCCACCTTATTTATCGGGGTGGGCGAGGGCAGATCTGGCATGCATTAAAATCCTCGACCTGTGGAAGTGCTTTTATTTGGTAGATCAAGAAACACTAGTTACTTGAATATGATACGTTTCTTCATTGTCTAAAACATAATCTATGCATTTTAAGATACTGAGTTCAATATATGTATACCTTTTCCCAAAAGAGCTCACAGAATAAAACACCACAGACATGGGAAGATCAGATACACCCAAGCGGCTGTATATGTGCTGTATTATTTTGTCACCTTTTTTTTTTTTTTTAATGTTTTATTTATTTCTAGGAGAGAGAGAGAGAGAGAGACAGCATGAGCAGGGGAGGGTCAGAGAGAGAGGGAGATACAGACTCTGAAATAGGCTCCAGGCTCTGAGCCGGCAGTCAGCGAACAACCCGACGCAGGGCTCGAACCCACGAACCGTGAGATCATGACCTAAGCGAAAGTCGGACGCTTAACCGACTAAGCCACCCAGGCGCCCCTATTTCATCACCTTTTGAATCACCCAAGGGTGCACACACAGGTCAGGGCACTGAGCTGGCCGGCCGCTGCCCCCACGAGAGGAAGGCATATGATGGAAGTTACACAGGCAGACAGGTCAGAGCTTGGACTTTGTTTAGTGGCCCATGGAGAGTGTGAGCTCACATACCATGTGGGTGGAACCGTATAGGCTGCGAGTCACAGGGCAGTAGAAATCTCTGTCTTCTCAGTCTCACAAGCTAGACAGTTGACACTGGGATTGTGAAAAGCGATTATTTTGTCCACATGTTTCCCCATCCGTTTTTCTTGCCTCTCTCTCTACCTCACACACCTAGCATTCTATCCAAAGTGTCCTTTTTCTTATGTGAATATGCTTTGCTCGTACATTCCTTCCCACCCTTCCTCCTGCCTATGAAATCCTAGCTACCATGCAGACCCTACTCAAATACTGTTCTCAGCACGAATTCTCTGCTTCTCCCTTAAATTGTACCTCTCCGTTCACGTTCTTTTCTTCCAGTTAGCTATTTGTATATTTCTTATTTTTTCTCTGTTAGATTAAGGTTTTTAAGGGTTGAAACATGTTCATTTTACCTTGAATCCGTCACAACATATAATGCTTTGTGTCTTGAATTTCTCTTGGCAAATTAGAAATTCTTTATTTTTTAAAAAATGTTGATTTTGAGAGAGAGTGTGTGTGCTTGTGAGTAGGGCAGGGGCAGAGAGAGAGGGAGAGAGAACCTCAGGCAGGCTCCATGCTCTTAGTACGGAGCCCGGCACAGGGCTTGAACTCAAAACCCGAACTGTGAGATCATGGCCTGGGCCAGAGTCAAGAGTGGGTTGTTGAATCAACTGGGCCACCCTGGTGCCCCCGGAAATTCTTTAGAACTATGCATAGCATACATCAGCCAACCACATTCCACATTCCTCCATTGCTTCGTTAGCCAGTAGAGTTCTGCTTCTGATATTGGAGATGGTGAGGGACAACCAAGGAAAGTTGCTTTAGTAGGAACGAGGGGGACTTAGAGGAATCCATATGTGGTGACAAGGAGGGACAATCCAAGAGTGCTTCAAGCTAAGCCTGACAATGGAGGAACTAAAGAATTAAAACTATATTTGCTCAAAAATCATTATTGAGCACCTGCTGTGCGAGTGGTTCTGGGTATCCAGAGGTCGGAAGAACATGTTGTCCCTGGTGTCATAAGTTAGGGTCTCCTGTGGGGAGCCTGACTGAAGAAAAACAAACACTTCAAAAACACACAATTACAACTTATAATACACCCATGAATGAGAAGAACAAAAAAATGAAGTGAAGGAGATTTCAGATGAGGGAATATCTTTTGCAAGGGCCCCGACGGGCTGCTCCCTGTGGAGGAGGTAAGACTCTGATGCATTGAGGTTTGTAGGAAGACCCTGTGAGTCTGGCCTGTGTGAATCCAAGGGGCAGGGCTCTTACCTCGGAGGCCCTGGAGGCTGCCAGCTACAAGAAGGCATCCTTTTTTTGCTGTTGATGTGTTGAGAACCCACGAAGACTTTTGCTCAGGGGAGTGGCCAGATCTCCCGTGGTGTGGTCCGGTGTGTGTGTTTTCAGTAGATCACGGTAGCTGGAGAAGGAATAGATTGGATTCTAGGGGGCTTAGGGGGAGGGGGAAGGAGATACTTTAGAAGTCTGCCAGGTAGCCAAGGTGAAAGACACCGAGCCTTCGAAACCAGAATAGGAGCAGTGGAGACGGGGAAAAGTTAAAGTGTGTTAAATAGACATTGGAAGTGACACCCAGTTGATAAATGGGATGGTGGCGGAGGGGGGATGGAAACAGCCAAAGGTAGCTTCTGCGAATTGGGGGCTTTAGAAACTGTGGGTGAAGCGCCGCTGAGTGAAAGCAGGAAAACCAGAGCAGGCCCTGAGTTGGAAAGACCGTTGAGTTGGAGCTCGTTGAATGAGAGATGTCTGTCCATCACGGTAGCGGACCCCTCATGCCGATAGCTGGAGTTTGGAGAGTGGAGATCAGGAGGTCCGAACTGAATATGGGAGTCGTTGGCACGGAGGGGTGTGTGTGTGTGTGTGTGTGTGTGTGTGTGTGTGTGTGTGTGTAATGTATATATGTATGTATATGTAATGTTCTAATGCTACATAGGATCATCTCATTAAGTGCTCCTTAAATTTAGCAGGAGGCTTTGTAGATAAGTCACTGAAGCACAGAGAAATTAGTTGCTTGGCTAAGACAGTGCAGTCACTGAGCAGCAGAGTTGGAAATTGGACGTGGGCAGCCTGACTGACAGAGCCCTTTTTCTTACCAACTGCATGCACTGGTCAGAGAGCCTCCCCACACAGGCACTGAAGGGTGGAGTGCTGAGCAGTATTGTGTGTGGCAGCAAGGCCCAAGTTGGGTTTGAAAGGAGGAGGGGGAGGTGCCCTGTGGCAGCTGTTGTTGAGAAGGCCAAAGCCGTGTAGAGGGAAGGGGATTGGGAGACACTTAATTTTTAAACACACACACATGAAATACTAGCGGTGTCCGTATGTTGGGGTAATGAGCCAGTAGATGGGAGGCGATCGAGATGGCGTGTCTCAAATGGGCTAATCCCAGCTGCGAAGTCTCTGAGGAGTTGAAAGGGGGTGAAATATGGGGTGCCTGACTGGCTCGGTTGGAAGAGCATGCAACTTTTGACCTGGGGGCCCGCAAGCACCACGCTGGGTGGAGAGACTACTGAAAAAGAAAGGGAATGAAATCCTAAGCAAATGTGGAGACTGCCTTGTTAGGAGAATGGACACTTTCTAGGCTGTGACCGCAAGGGAGAAGGAGGCAGCGGTTTGTAGAGTTGGAGTTTCCATGACTTGCGTTTGTTATTTAAGGAGGAATGGGGGTGCACCTAGGGGTGAGAGCAGGAGGGGAGGTGGCAGATTGAAGCAGAGAGAAGGGAGGGAGCGTGGGTTCACAGGAGCAGCCCCATAAGAGAGGTAGGCGTGAGGTGCGGGGAGGTTGGGTGAACGTGGATTCATTAATTTCTCCAGTCTAGGTTTAGTGTACCCTGTGAATCTCAGTAACTATAAAAGATACTTTTTAAGAAATCAGATATTACCTTGAATTTTTGATCCACATCTAGTTCAAGGCCAGAGTTGCCTCTCTGTAAATCTCTAAATAACCATCACTGGTTTTCCTTCTCCCCAACACGTGCACACAGACCAAAATGTTGTTGATTAGATTATGTCTATTTCAGATACTTCGTATTCCTTATATGATGGGAAGGTAGAGAATTCTTTTTCAAGGCTTTAAATTAATTATGACCTAGGGTTTTTAGAAGGAGGCTGGATTTGTGTCCTTATCTTTGTGGCCGAGATTACTTAAAGGAGGTCACTTACCCCCAAATTCCTCAGAATGGTGGAGGAAATCTTTCAAAGGCAACTGTGGTTCTGACGTCACCCTTCTCTGAATCCATTTTTGACCCTTTTATCTTGAAATGTGTAATACAAATCTAGCCATAGTTCTACATAAAAATTATATTGGGAAGTCAAACTTATGGATGTGTGCTTTTTATTTGATATTTAATAATGCCCTAAGGGCGGTAATTCAAATTTTTATTAAAGTGGAATGACTTGACAGTCAGACTTTGAATTTAATGCGTGAATGTTTCATCTAAGCTCTTGGAACTGAAAAGGGGAAAGAAATTTCTGGTAGTTCTCTAAAAAATGTTTAAAATAATTCAGATTTATTTTAGCTATGTCTTACTAAAATAACTTTAGTTTTTGGACTTAAAGTGACTTTTTTTTTTTTTTGCATGACATGTCTAGACATCTGGAGGGCTTTGATAACCAAGACTTATTATTCCATGAATAATCTGTGACTCTTTATATTACCATTTAAGAAGTATGAAGTATGGTTTTATACTTGTTTCAAGAACTAGCATATAACTCATCCAGGTGCTGGAAATTCTTTAGTTTCACAGTGCTAGTTCAGATTTCTGGGCCAGTGGACATGAGATGATCCTTTACCCAGTGAATTTGGTGTATGAGGACTGCATCTGTGTAATAACAAACAAAAAACAAGACCGATAGGTCTAGTTTACTTTTTTTCCCCATTCTGCCTTTTATTTGGCATTTGTTTATTTGATACATAGATACATATATAAAAATCTGTACAAGGTAAAAATACAAAATAAGTATTTCTTTAGAAGTTACATAATTAAATAGGTACCTTTTTAAAGTCTAAAAGCCATTGCAAAAAGAGAGAAGAAAATCGAGTCAATCCTTTCTAGTCACTCCCAGTGACATTGGTATAAAATAACCATGTGACACATGTGTACAAAAAAAGTGTACAGTTCATAAAAGTTATGCAAAGATAGCAAACAGTTTACTTTTGCTCTTGGTATCTTAATATTGCTACCTGTGTTCTGATGAGATGATTATTTGCCTATTTGTTTCATGAAGTATTAGTCCAGTATTTAAAGCTTTTCTGGCTGTTCAAAGACTTGCTTGTTTCCCCCATGGCTCAAATATTGTTAAGCTGTGCACGTTTACAGGAGCTATACTTAATGATAATATTTATTTTCTGTAAAACCAATGCCACAAGGCTCTTTAAATAGTTTCCCGCCCGCCACCCTTGAAATGAGGAAAAATATAAGTATGCCTCCAATTAAGTTAGGGAAAAAAGGAAAACAGAAAAGAAGAAAAAAGAGGGGTTATTAACCAAATGACTTTGAATGACCCCTTTGTCAGACTTGCCCTCAGTTTTCTTCCTGGGTCGTTGAAGCTGTCCCGGACTCTGTTGAACTCTTCCCCACATGCACTTTTGCAATTAATAATGCTGTGTGTTTAGCTTTAATAATGCTATCAGAAACATCACTTTCATGTCAATTCTCTTGTAGAACCTAAGAAGAGTTACAGGCTAGAAAAGGGTAAGGCATTACAGAAAAGGGGGGGCTGTGGGGAAGGGAGAGTGTCAACTCTGAATGACCAAGTAGGTAAAAGCTATTATCCTTCCGGGACAAATGGAAAGCTCAAAGCCATATTTTCAGTCAATAGAACTTGGACTTTTCCTCACTCTAATAATTTAACTTGATGCACAGCATTAGGGTGAGAAATGAAAAACTCGATGGATATAGCTGTTTTCTATTTACTATATCATATAGAATTTCTTGAAAATGGAATGGATTTCCTAGAGGATTTCAAAATGATTTCAGGAAAAGGCCAAAATATCAAGGGTGCTCGACCTGTCTATTATGTTTTGATTATGTGATATAAAAATTGTTATTAACCCGAGAATGAAAAACATCAAAGCTGTATAGGTATTTCTTCAAGATTATTCAACAGGGAAAATAATCCTTGCATCCATATTTACCCTTTTTCTTTTTATGTCTTAGAAATGTTCACGATCTGTTGTGGGTAACAATTGGGGAATGATTTCGTTTTTATCTCTCACCTCATCAATCAAAACAAAATTGGGTTCGGGAGGAAGAAAAGAGCATATTTTGCAATCATGGGCTAACTTGTAGGGTGAACATTCCTTAAGGATGGTAGGTTTCATGATTTTAAATCTAGAGAATATATTTTCCATATAAAAATTACCAAGACCAGGTTACCTTATCTAAACATGTTCTGTTATGCCTTTTACATCATGGATGCTCGTTTTTGGTAATTTCCCCCAAATCCATTTTTTGGCTCCATTGAGACTTCGTAAGAAAACTGTATTTTTAAAGAGGCTCTCATTTCAATTTCCTCCTCATTAATCTGCCGTCCATTCTCTTGAGTTTCTCTCTTTCATGATGAAGTTTACAGAGACAGGAAAGTAGTCATCCCAGAACTAGGGAAGGATAAAAGCTCAGCACTCAAATGGACCTTCAGGAGGCCGCTTGCTGTTGGAGTCCTCACAGGCCAACCGTGAAGCATGGTTTTTTTGTAGGGGACTTATCTATACCTGCAGTTTCTGTTACCACCAAATGCAGACGACGCATGCATTTATAGTCCAAGACTAGGTCTCTCTGTTAAGTTCTAGAGTCAGACGCCCAACTGCCTGCATGTCTTTCCTTTTGGATGTGACAAAGACATCTTAACCTCAGTATACAGAAGAGTGAATTATGATCTTTCTCCAAAGACCTGGCTCTCTTCCACTTTTCTTAGAAACCTCAGTTATACTTGACACCTCTCTTCCTCACCTCATCTCACATTTCCAGTGTATCATCCAGTTCTGCAGATTTGCCTTCTGATAGCTGCCCCACCTGTCTCTGTGTCCCTGTCCCCCACATCACACCCCATGCAGTTAGCCTCATCCCTCACCTAGACTGTCACAAGACCATTCGCCTCTCTTCTGCATGGGATTATTAAAGAAAGATTTATAAAACTAAAAGAGCGGGATAATGTGGAGCCCTCAAACATCTGTGTCAACTGTGACTGTTTGCAAAAGATACTGAATCCACCTGTGAGCCTCGTGGGAAGAATGCTGTGACAACTTGGCATCATCTGCCATTGGAGTTCGGAGGTGGTACTGTAGTTTGTCCTCGCCATCCATAATAAAAGACGCTGTGATTGGCATCTGACTTAAATATCTACTATTACGGTGCAGAGTCTTTTGAAGACGGGCTTTGGGAAACTTACCTGAGTTAGATCTACTGCTACTTAGCTAGGCGTTGGCAGTTAATCAAAGGAGATACAGAAGCAGGACAAAATGACTGAAGTCCTCTTTTTAATATTTTCATTTCATTATGTAATAGTTATGGTCCTGATGGTTATATACAGCAAATTGCCTACATATAGCAAAACCTAGGGAATCTGAAATCTCAGCATGAAAATGAAATGGAAGGAGGATGAGGAAAGAATTTTGGCATGAGAGTGCGGAGGTACCTACCCCAGACCTCTTTATGAGGGACGGGAGCCATTTCTGAAGAAAGGAAAGGGTACCTTAGAGGAGACACCATGTTAGAGAAAGACAGATATTGACTTGTTGCTCAAAAGGGTGAGAAACAATGTATTTTAAAATATTTTTAATAAAAACGTGCCATAAAAAGTTGTTTTTTTAAACTGCATAGATCTTAGGGGGGTGTGTGTGTGTATGTATATAGGTTTGCCTTATATTGGGGGCTCCTTCAGTTTTAATTAAATAAACATTCCAAATGAAACTTGTCTTGGTAATAGACAAAGCTAAAATGATCTAGACAATACCCAATATCTTGGGCAGAATCATATGTATTTGTTAGGTCATGTGGAGGTTTCTCCAGTCAAATCTGCCACTAGGTAGCCAACACATTCTCAAAAATAAGGTAATTGTTGAAACAAGAAAACCACATTGGTTTTGGATGGCTTCTGTTTTTTATTACAGTGCTTTTTTAACCCCCTTCAAAATTTTAGAACTCCCGTTGTACTTTTAGTGGTTAGAAACTCATAAAGGTCATTAGGGCTTGTCTACAGAAAATCTTTGTAGGACCCCTTAGAAGCATGCTGGTGAACTGGATCTTAAAAAATTACTTAATCTAGTCATCTACCCGAAGAGGTCTTCAACTCAATTATTTCAGATGATTGCTCCCTGTATCTAGAAACAAGCAAACCAACCTTTGTGGGTGGAGAACATCCATGTCAGGCTTTTACTCCTGTATCATGGAAAAAGGAAAAAAAAAAAAACCCTTATAAAATAGTCTCTTTGGGAAGTATTAATGGAATTTGGAGTGCCATTTTGATAGTAATATTTATATGGTTTGCCATAAATAAATATTTTTTATTAATGTAACTGATTGTATCCCGTTTTCCAAGATGTATGTTTTTCTTCTGTTGGAAGCTCGGGAGAGCTTCCAACAGAAGAAATTCTGTTATACAGGAATTCTGTGAGAATTCCTGTATAACAGAATTTCTCCTGTGAGAAGAAATTCCTGTTATACAGGAATTCTGTGAGAATTCCTGTATAACCTTTATGCTGCAGAGAAAGTCATCTAGTTTTTCACAGATGTGAATGTTCATTCTAATCTTGGCACAACTAACAATTCTCCAATGGTATCTTTTCTTTAAAGAATGATTACATTTAGTGGGTCCCAGCAATAAAATCACTGTAATGAGGAATAAAAGATTGTAAATAAGAATAACAATGTTATTAATCATCTAAATTAGTCACATTATGGCACATTCCTGTACCTGAAATATTTCCATAGGAAATAATGCTAAAATCCACATTTACTTATAATTAGACATAATACAAACCTTCTCTCATTATAATAGTTGCCCAAATCCCAATCCAACTTAATTTCATTGAGTCTGATTTCTGGACTAAAGGCATTAAGCTTGAACTAGTGAAAAATGTATAATACGTGCATTCAATTAAGAAGTAATTAGATACTCAATCACCCTTACAGCACACCAGGGATTAGGGAAGAAGGAAGAAAAATGTGACTCACTGTAGTGTAGAAAAGTTTTGTTAATTGGTTTACTGCTAATGGAGATTGAGAAAGTGTCCAAGTATCAGAACAGGTTTACTACTGAACAATCTTTTTTTTTTTTTTTTAATATTTTTATTTATTTCTAGGATAGAGAGAGACAGTGTGAACAGGGGAGGGTCAGAGAGAGAGGGAGACACAGACTCTGAAACAGGCTCCAGGCTCTGAGCTGGCAGTCAGCACAGAGCCCGACGCGGGGCTCGAACCCACGAACCGCGAGATCATGACCTAAGCGAAAGTCGGACGCTTAACCGACTAAGCCACCCAGGCGCCCCACTACTGAACAATCTTAAAAGCTAAGTTTCATGTTTTATGATACTCTGATGCAGAATAATGTAGAAATTACCAAGCCATATGATTTAGTTTAGAGTTCTGATCAAAGTTTATGGATGCATTCTAAGTTCTACGTATTGGTGAGTGGTGGAAAGGAGAAGAACGAGTTCTTTGCTCACAGTTCAGACACGGTGCTGGATTTTTCTCTCATTTCATCCCCACGGCAATCCTGTGAGGCAAGTGTTCTGACTTTCATTTTAGAGAGAAACTGAGGCTGAGGAGGGGTTGACTAACCTGCTCAAGGGCACAGCCAGGAAAGTGCAGAGCGAGGATTCAGACCCAGGTAGGCTTACCCGCAAACCCCGAGCTCTTGTCACCAGCCCACATTTCAAATAACAAAGGGCAGAACGATATGAAGTCCTGGTAGGTACCTGCCTCCTTATCTCTTTTAGATGCTTTCCTGGGACCGAGACTCCCGGGAAGAAGGGACAGGCGTGTTCTCGTCGGTAGCGTGTTGCTGAGACACGCTCCCTGCGGGGGCTGCTCGTGATGCGGGCCGGCCGGGGCCGCCGGCCTAGAGTGGGTCCTGGAGGAGCAGCCAGCATAGTCCTCAGCTTCGTGCAGGACGGAAATCAAACTCCAGCCGAGAGGAAGGAGAGCAGCGTGTACCGCGGGCATTGAGTGCAGATAGAGCGTCTGGGAGACTCGAAAAGGGAAAGAGGAGAGCGAGCCTCTTCTTTGCCTGGGACCTGGGGGTTTTATCACGGACTGTGGCCCAGTGCACGTGTCTTCTCAGGCCTCCGGGAACAAAGACGAGTGTTTCGGTGTCCTCTGGAAGNAATGTTCATTCTAATCTTGGCACAACTAACAATTCTCCAATGGTATCTTTTCTTTAAAGAATGATTACATTTAGTGGGTCCCAGCAATAAAATCACTGTAATGAGGAATAAAAGATTGTAAATAAGAATAACAATGTTATTAATCATCTAAATTAGTCACATTATGGCACATTCCTGTACCTGAAATATTTCCATAGGAAATAATGCTAAAATCCACATTTACTTATAATTAGACATAATACAAACCTTCTCTCATTATAATAGTTGCCCAAATCCCAATCCAACTTAATTTCATTGAGTCTGATTTCTGGACTAAAGGCATTAAGCTTGAACTAGTGAAAAATGTATAATACGTGCATTCAATTAAGAAGTAATTAGATACTCAATCACCCTTACAGCACACCAGGGATTAGGGAAGAAGGAAGAAAAATGTGACTCACTGTAGTGTAGAAAAGTTTTGTTAATTGGTTTACTGCTAATGGAGATTGAGAAAGTGTCCAAGTATCAGAACAGGTTTACTACTGAACAATCTTTTTTTTTTTTTTTTAATATTTTTATTTATTTCTAGGATAGAGAGAGACAGTG
>NW_027527932.1:6497481-6536003 GCF_008692635.1 Crocuta crocuta
AGGCTCCAGGCTCTGAGCTGGCAGTCAGCACAGAGCCCGACGCGGGGCTCGAACCCACGAACCGCGAGATCATGACCTAAGCGAAAGTCGGACGCTTAACCGACTAAGCCACCCAGGCGCCCCACTACTGAACAATCTTAAAAGCTAAGTTTCATGTTTTATGATACTCTGATGCAGAATAATGTAGAAATTACCAAGCCATATGATTTAGTTTAGAGTTCTGATCAAAGTTTATGGATGCATTCTAAGTTCTACGTATTGGTGAGTGGTGGAAAGGAGAAGAACGAGTTCTTTGCTCACAGTTCAGACACGGTGCTGGATTTTTCTCTCATTTCATCCCCACGGCAATCCTGTGAGGCAAGTGTTCTGACTTTCATTTTAGAGAGAAACTGAGGCTGAGGAGGGGTTGACTAACCTGCTCAAGGGCACAGCCAGGAAAGTGCAGAGCGAGGATTCAGACCCAGGTAGGCTTACCCGCAAACCCCGAGCTCTTGTCACCAGCCCACATTTCAAATAACAAAGGGCAGAACGATATGAAGTCCTGGTAGGTACCTGCCTCCTTATCTCTTTTAGATGCTTTCCTGGGACCGAGACTCCCGGGAAGAAGGGACAGGCGTGTTCTCGTCGGTAGCGTGTTGCTGAGACACGCTCCCTGCGGGGGCTGCTCGTGATGCGGGCCGGCCGGGGCCGCCGGCCTAGAGTGGGTCCTGGAGGAGCAGCCAGCATAGTCCTCAGCTTCGTGCAGGACGGAAATCAAACTCCAGCCGAGAGGAAGGAGAGCAGCGTGTACCGCGGGCATTGAGTGCAGATAGAGCGTCTGGGAGACTCGAAAAGGGAAAGAGGAGAGCGAGCCTCTTCTTTGCCTGGGACCTGGGGGTTTTATCACGGACTGTGGCCCAGTGCACGTGTCTTCTCAGGCCTCCGGGAACAAAGACGAGTGTTTCGGTGTCCTCTGGAAGCCAGGGGTGCCCTGGAGCCAGGGGTCTGGGGAAGCGTTCATGACGACCCCTGCCTCGTCACTCGTTAGATGTCACCTGTTGTGCTGGAAGACTCCAAAGAAACTATTGACTCCTCTGCAGCGAGGACGTGCATTGTCTGTTCTGTGAGGCATGTGGAGGGCAAGGGCATGGGGCCCAGCAAGATTAAAAGCAGGAAAAGGAGCCCCAAAAAGCAATTTTTCCTGGGGTCCCTTCAGTTTCCCCATCTCACCAATGTATACTTGCATCATTGATCGAATGTTTCATAGAAGGTGTTTCTGCCATTTTTGAAAAATCACTCCATATACTTCCACCTCTTTCTCATCTCCTTTTTCCTCCTCAGTTCTTTGAAATGTGTTCGTCTTCCATCTACCTGTTGAAATTGCTGCAGCAAGAGTCACCTTTGGTTTCTTCCTTTTTTTTGTTCTTGGTTCCCATGTCTCTACATATGATACATGTTCATGACAGAAAGTTGACACAGTGTAGAGGGAAATGATGTCCCCAACCCTCTTGTCAGTGACAGACGTCACCAGCACTGGGCTGAACATGGAGGCCCCATAGCACAGTGGGGGCATCTTGAGTTCTATTTGGACTTCACTATTGAGTTGTGTGAGCTTGAAAAAAGTTACTAATTTCTCTAAGTTATTTTCCTCATCACTTAAACGACATCCATAAGTGCCTCATAGTGTGATGGTGAAGGTACAAGGAGATAATGTAAAGTGCTTAACATGTTTTTGGCCCATCGTATAAGTATTCGATGAATACTTGCCTTTATTTATTTATTTATTTATTTATTTATTTATTTATTTATTTAATAGTTTATTGTCAAATTAGTTTCCACATAACACTCAGTGCTCATCCCCACAAGTGTCCTCCTCCATGCCCATCCCCCCCTCCCCCCACATCCATCAGTCCTCAGTTTTTGTCAGCATTCAAGAGTCTCTCATGGTTTGCTTCTCTCCCTTTCCCCCACCATTTCCGCCCTTCTTCTCCCCCTTGTTCCTCCGTCAAGTTCCTCCTAATCCTCCTATACGTGCAAACATATGATATTTGTCCTTCTCTGCCCGACTTATTTCGCTCAGCGTAACACCCTCAAGGTCCATCCATGTTGCTACTTGCCTTTATTTTTATTTATGTCCATTTGATCTCTTTGTGCATTTATCTCCTATGAGATATGTAGATATATATAATGTTCTTTATGGGATTATATTCAGGCTACTTTTATTTTTCTCATTTGTTAAAGATTTTATATATTTTTTATTTTTAAGTAATGTCTACCCCCAACATGGGGCTTGAACTTACAACCCCGTGATCAGGAGTCACATGCTCTAATGTCTGAGCCAATCAGGCACCTCATAGGATCTGGGCTTTTTCTGTGTGTGTGTTGTTGTTTTGGAAGTAGGCTTTACATCCAGTGTAGGGCTTGAACTCACAACTCCGAGATCAAGTCTACAAATTGAGCCAGCCCGGTGCCCCAGGCTATTTTTCTGCTTGATAATATATCTTTTTATGTCCTTAAATACATAGATACATTCCGTATGTTAAAGTGATTTTTTTATTTTAATATTTTTTAAGTTTATTTATTTTGAGGGAGAGACAGAGCGAGCAGGGGAGTGGCAGAAAGAGAGGGAGAGAGAGAATCCCAAGCAGGCTCCACACTGTCAGCGTGAAGCCGAATGCAGAGCTTAAACTCATGAACCGTGAGATCATGACCGGAGCCAAAACCAGAAGTTAGACACTTCACTGACTGAATCACCCAGACACCCCCTAAATGATTACTTTTTAAGAAATTGTTTAAACTTTAAAAAATGTTTTTATTTATTTTTGAGAGATAGAGAGAGACAGAGCAGAAGTGAGAGGAAGGCAGAGAGAAACAGACAGGAAGGCAGGGAGACACAGAATGTGAAGCAGGCTCCAGTCTGTCAGCACAGAGCCTGATACAGGGTTCGAACTCCCAAACCTCGAGATCATGACTTGAGCCTAAGTCGGGTGCTTAACCAACTGAGCCACCCAGGTACCCCTTAAATGATTACTTATAAATAAGTTACCTTTAAGTATGTCTCTAAATTTTGAGGACATTATTACTACACATGGTACATTATTATACATCCTCATCATTATAAATTTGGGTTATTTATAGTATTTGGCTATAATCAAAATGGTTGATTTATGCGTCTGTTTCCTTAAAACATTCTTAGTAATGAGATGACGGGGTCAGAGAGTTGGAATTAAGTACATATATATGCGAGTTACTTTTCCCAAGAGTCGTATCTATTTATGCTTCCATTAACCAGTAACCACATTCCTCCTCACTTTGGCCAACATGAACTATTTTCAGATTCTTCATCCTTGCCCCTCTGACTAAAATGAATAACACTATGATACAACATATGAAACCCGTGACTACTTGCGTCTATTCCCGGAGGCCCTGTCCTGCGGCTCCAACCCGCCTGTTCATGCGCATCTCACGCAGTGCTTGAGGCGCTTGTGCGGGCTTCAGTGTATAAGGTCCCTCACCAGTCCCTTCTGCAGAATTCTCCTGGCTATTTTCACATGCTTATTTCTTCCAGATAAACTATAGGATCATTTTATCAGGAGGATTGAAATAAAGAGTAAAAGAAAAGAGGGTAGGAAACAGAGTTTGAGAAAAGAAAAAGAAAATCTTGCTGGAACATTACATTTGGGTTGCACTGAATATATAGAGTACATTAAAGAGAATTGAGATCTTTCTAGAATCAAATCTGTATCCAGGAGTAATGCATGAGTTGGTGCCTATTGAAGCTTTTATGTTCCTCATAGATTGACTACAGGACGTGCCTTTGGGCTCTAAAGTCAACCTTGGGTGTGGCTTGATGGAAGCATATCACTGCCAGTGGGTTCCTCAGCTTGGGCAAATTATTGAAATTCTTTCAGTCCCAGTTTCCTCCTCTATGAAGTAAAGGTACTAAGAGTAATACCTCCTAGAGATGTGTGGGTGACGTGAAATAAAGTAAAATGCACAGCGTGGGGCTTTGCAGACGGTTAGCATTACGCATGTGAGCTATTACTGTTATTATTGTTATTGCTATCACTATCGATTTTGATTAGTATCATTTTCCATTATAGTTTTCTATTGGTTAATATTTCTTCATTGAATAAATAATTGCTTAGGTTTGTCCTTGGCTTTCTTAACTGACCCTTCACCTAGTTTCCAATAACATTTTAGCTGATTATTTTGAATTTTCTAAATAGATCATGATCACATACATAAATAATGACAATTTAATAATCTCCTTTCTAATTTCAGTGCTTACTGCACCATATAGGACTCCCCGAATAATGTAAAATAATCTGGTACCCCTTCTTACTTCTGATACGCTTTGATTTCTTTTTGCAAATATGGTGGCCTTTTCCTCACTGTTTATTCTTTGTATCTTCAAATGCTTCAGGACACTCCTGACCTCTTTCTTTCTCTTCCTCCTTTCTTTATTTTCCTTCCTTGACCTGATGCTATTATTAGTGGGCATATTGGAAAAAAAAAAAGCTGGTCATGTGCCTTTGCACATGGAAGAACATTTTATGTTAGCCTTCTGTTTTGCGTATGGTGGTATTCTAGGGGCAGTGTGAAAATGTAAACAGAATCAGACTCTCCCCAAGAGGGCTTACAGCCTAGTGTTGGGAGTAGATCAGGCGCGTCACTAACTCCAGATTAAAGCAGTTTGTGAAAAGTGCCCTGAGAAAGTGTGCTTCTAGCATACAGGACACAGAAGCCACTCGCAAGGAGAGACTTCTTGTGTCTAACAAACCCCTATTTCTTAGAAGACTATTATTTTGGAGATTTTACACTGAATTCTCTTACTTCTAGAGGGAAGCTTTAATGGGTTACCAATGAGCTGAGCCAGACTCACTAGAACTTAGGTCAGTCTGAGGAGCAGGACACGTGTGCGAGCGTGCCTTTTTATTATTTTATTATTTTTTAGTGTTAATTTTTAATTGTCCATGCTGGCTTACTTTTGGTATCTTTTCAGGAAATTCTCCCAGGAGTGATTCGATTTGCACTCATTCCCTAGGGTCTCTTCATTGGAGGTGATTTAAAGTTCAGAAATAGTTACACGAAAGATAGCATCTGTTACAATTACACTGAAATAGTAGATGATTTAGAAGACTTATTAGGAGGTGGCCATACTTCAGGGTCTCGTTATGAATAGAGATCATCGTATAATAGAACATTTGTTTTTAGAGTTAAGCGTTCTCAATATTTCTATATACATAAATGGGTATTTGGGGGAGGGCCCAAGGGGGGAGCAAATCAACCTGATTACTTTTATGTATTGAAAGTATTGTTTCTTTAGATGGTTTTACTGAGTACATTTATATTCTGATTACCAAGTAATACAGTTATGGTAGAAACCTTCGAAAATACACAAATGTATAAAAAAGAACTTTTGTGTCAAATAATGATAATCCATTGAACACAGGCAGTTAATTTTGTTTCCACCACAAATCGCATTAACATAACAGGAAAGATTGTTTTTTTAAGTGACACACCTACAAGGATAGAGAAAACAAAAGAGACAGCACCAAAACTATTTTGGAAGCTGGAAGCAGATGGTTGTGAGGTAACAAATTTAGCAGATGTGAGGAACAAGCCTGTTTACGTGACAGAATCTCTCAAAGTCTCAGGAATTGGAGGCAGCAGATAATCTCTAGAAGGTGGGGTGAGAGGGAGCTGAAGTCATCTGCAGTGACTGAAAGCTGATGAAGAGCGAGTCTCTCTGTCAGGGGACATAGGCACAATGAGTATTAGGACACCTCACTGAAAAATGGGATAACTAAATCCCATCTTCCTGTTTACCTTCCTTCCTTCCCCACGTGGCCTCCAGGACATGGGCAGAAAGGCCTCTACTCTCTAGGTAGGAGGCTGGCTGGGAGGATCTGAAACAGGCTCTAGGCTCTAAGCTGTCAGCACAGAACCCGATGTGGGGCTCGAACCCACAAGCGTGAGATCGTGACCTGAGCTGAAGTCGAACGCTTAACCAACTGAACCACCCAGGCGCCCCTCAAGTAGTCATTTTTTAAATATCACAGTTATTGAAAATTATTTCCTAGGAAGCTACTAGAAGATGTGCTTCACCAAAATGGACTAAGCCAAGAAAACAGATTATGGCAACGGAGATACCCAGAATGATTGTCAAGTGAGGGTGTAGGGGTAGAGGTTTTGAGTCCCGATGTGAGATGAGAAGGTTCTAAAACTTTTTCCAGAAAGATGAAATGGATAGACTGCATGATATGTCTTTAGCTTCTGGGGAGTCAGACAATTGGGAAGTACTTTTGGATTGAGTGCAGAGAAAACTAAGATGAAAAAAAAAACAATTATTTACTCCCGAGAAAAAAATTATGCAGAAAAAATTAACGTTACATTAATGCACATAATTCAGCTCTGAATAATATTTACATTCTCACAATAATAGAAATAATAGAAGGTGATCCAGCCAAAATTACTGTATAATCATATTAGAAGGATGGAGTGAGGGAAGGGTGTGTATGCACATGGGTGATGTGTGTGTGTGAGGGGGGGGTTGGATATCTAACAGGAGGAAAGAACACCCTATCTTCTTTCTCTGTGGGGGAAGTCAAAAGACAGTACTCAAAATAAAAAAGGAGTAAGGCCATCACACTCCAGCTCTGTGACGTTAATATAATAATCGACTAAAAGAGTTGAGGAAGTTGGTGGCATAAGAGACAGGAGACTGATAGTTTTCATAAGAAACCTTTTAGAACTCTTTAACTCTATGTGAATGTGTAATTTTTATATAAATTTTAAAAATGAAATAAAATTAATGAAGTTGCCACTGTCATTTTGTTATACTTTATATGTATGTGTGCACACACACGCTTGCCTTTTCTTGGAGTATTTGCCGTGGGCCAGATAATGCTCTGGGAACACGGTGCAGATGAGATCAAGTTCAGTTCCATTCCATAAACACTTCTCTGAAATTCTGAAAAGTAAATTTTGAACACCTGCCATGGAAAATAGTAGGCCATAGCGTGGTTCAATTTTCAGGTAAGTGAGACGTCTGTCAAATCAACTGCAGTCCTCACTGGTAGCTCAGTTAGTTATGTGCCTGGGATTCCCAGTTGTCGCATCTTATCTGTTGTCCTAGCGCTATGAAGGTAGCTGTTGTTATCTGAGGCTCAGAAGGGGCAAGTAGATTGCCTAAAATCTCAAAGCAAGTTGATGGCAAAACTGAGATTTGAATCGGTCTCTCTGATTCTGAATCCATGCTCCAGACTGTGATCAACTGAAATATTTTCCCAGATAACCTGATGTCTGCAGTGAACAAGTTCAAGCATCTATTCTTGGAGGTTGGGCAGGGGTGCGGTGGGGGCTGGGGAGCTAATATAAAGATCATCCTCAGGCCCTTGTAGAGGAGAGAAAGCTCTGTAAGCATGGGGTATCTTTAGTTTCTCCTGGAGGGAGATTTTAACAGAGGGAGTGCCTACATTCACCAGGAAGAGTCCACACTCTGGTAGATTAGAATTCACTTGGCATCTGTTGAGAACCATTTACATTAGACCCTTAGAGCTTCAAAATGAATGAGTCACCAATGAGATGTGCTTCTGTTGCCCTCTTGATGGATGTGCAGTGCAAGTGTTCCAGTGCTTTGAGTTAAGACCCGAATTCGTATGATTAGGGAGACTGCATATTTACTTACCTATCTTTTTTTTTAATTGATGTTTTGGACCATGGTAGCTTAATCTTCAGTATCGTTTCATAGATTCTCAAAATGAAATTTCATTTCTTTCATAAACTTGGAATATAGGTGCCTTGTAGACTAGCCTCTTCCAAATGTGTTCTGTGCAGCAGTTAAGATATCCACTAAGGTGTTTAGGTCACGAGCTGATTGTCTATAAATTTAGAGAATCCTGGATGTCATAACCTCCTTTTGGAGATTTACAGGGCACATCAGTGTGTTAGAGCCTAGGAGATGGTTTTGTATAGAAGAACCATGTATTACTGTGTTTAACTAGAGTTTCTACAGTTTTTTTGGAACAGGGATTCATTTTTCCAACTAATTTTTAGCTACGTGG
Organism: Crocuta crocuta; assembly: GCF_008692635.1. Classification (NCBI taxonomy): domain Eukaryota; kingdom Metazoa; phylum Chordata; class Mammalia; order Carnivora; family Hyaenidae; genus Crocuta; species Crocuta crocuta. Next base: position 6,505,530 of record NW_027527932.1, read on the forward strand.
AACACATTTTTGGAAACGGGGGACTCCAGGTTATTTTCCTTTGGTAGAAAATTGATACATCATGACCTTTAGGCTCCTTTTAGCTCTGGAATGCTGTGCCTTCACAGTGGCGATCAGCAGTTTTGTGTGAGTCACTTTGACTTAGAATTTACTGAGTTATAATTGTTAGATATATACACAAAGTCCTATTTTGCCTTTGAAATTCTATCCCAGATCTTAACATTTTGATTATGACTGTCTTCTTTGAAATGTAGTTTGGAAAAGTATACCCCAGCATTACAAATACTTCCTAATAAATTGTGCCAGAAATAGTATGTATTCATATGTATATATGCATACATGGGTAGACACGTGTATGTGTGTGTGTACAACACATCCATGCCCACATCTCATATATGGACATGTTTAAAGTGCTCTATTGCGTCATACTTTATTAAGGAAGGAAGTCATTAATTTCCCTTGTCTTGCTGCAGTGAATATCCTTACACATAACATCTTTGTATGATTGAGTGGTTATATCTGTACAATAAGCTGCTAGGAATATAATTTCAGGTCAAAAGGTATCTACATCTGGGGGTGCCTGGGTGGCTCAGTTGGTTAGGCATCTGACTCGGTTTCTGCTCAAGTCATGATCTCATGGTTTGTGAGTTTAGACCCAGGTCTGGCTCTACACTGATAAGATGGAGACTGCCTAGGATTCTCTGTCTCCCTCTCTGTGCCCTTGACCTCTACTCTCTCTCTCTCAAAAATAAGTAAATTTAGGCTGATTCATAGGGGCACACCGTACCCCAATGTTTATAGCAGCGCTTTCAACAATAGCCAAATTATGGAAAAAGTAAATGTCCATCAACTGATGAATGGATCAGCTTATACACAATGGAATACTACATGGCAATGAGAGGGAAATCCTGCTATTTGCAGCAATGTGGATGGAACTGGAGAGTATTATGCTAAGTGAAATGAGTCAGTCAGAGAAAGATACCATATGTCTTCACTCATATGTGGAACTTGAGAAACTTGACTTGGGGGGAAGAGAAGGAGAAAAAAATAACCAGAGAGGAAGAGAGGCAAACCGTGAGACTCTTAAATATGGAGAACAAACTGAGGGTTGATGGGGGCAGGGCGGGAGAGGGGAAAATGGGTGATGGGCATTGAGGAGGGCACTTCTTGGGATGAGCACTGCGTATCATATGTAAGTGATGAATCACGGGAATCTACCCCCAAAACCAAGAGCACACTGTGTACACTGTGTGTTAGCCAACTTAGCAGTAAATTATACTTTAAAAATAAATGAATTAGTTTTAAAACAGCGTGTGCATCTGAACTTTAATAGGTACTTATTGTCCAAAATATTGGACAAGCTAACCTACAGGCACTGTGTGACAGCTGGCCACTCCCATCACTGTCAATGTGAGTAGATGTTACTGAAACAGAATCTTAGCTGATAATGTTTTCCTAAATGGGAAATTCATTATCCCCAAAAGTACTACTGTTTCATGTATTATTTTGTATTTATTATTTATCCATTTACTAGAATTGAATTGCAAAGTTACTTGGAGACTGGGAAGAAGTAGTCTTTATAAGTAGCACTTACCACTGTGATTATTATATATGAAATTAGTGACAGTAACTTAAAGCACAATTGTATTATTAAGCACGATCCACAAATTGGTTGTTTAGCAGTTCAAGCATTTATTTCGCTTAAAAAGATTTCTCTCTGTGAAATTTTGCGTTCGTAGGTTCTGTCACCGAAATAAAAGGATGGTAGGACTTTATGGGAAAATTGCAGAGATGACAAACTAGAGCATGAAGAGATCTTTGAAATTTCCACCTCTTATGAAATCTCAGTGTTCTCTGTCTTCTGTTGGACTGTTAAAAAGACTTCCCAGTCTGCCACGGAGGGCTGTCAGTAACATAAGTGATGCATTCTTTTTGCCTCAGGGAGGAAGACAATGATCCTATAGTGCCGGTGGATGAGAAACGGAAACTTGAGCCACACCTTCAGTTTATCCTCAAAGCCTGCATTGTCTGTCTTCATCTAACCCAGCTCTGATGAACACCTGTGACAGTTGCCTGCACACGTGCTCTGATGAAATATTAGAAATGGCTGTACACTCAGAAGAAACGCAGTGTTATGTACCCAATCACTGCTGCTAGGATTCATATTTTTGCACATACTGTTTATTGCTTATGTGTAGAAGAAATGAAACTAGTTTTCAGAGTTGTTATTAATATGCATATATATCATGTATTAATACCGAGACAGGAAAAATACATTCCCAGTGTTAGCCATCCTTCATTTCCTGTCTCCACGAGAAAATTCACTCATTCGGAGAATAATGCAATTCTTGATAATAAATAAGAGTTTTGATCAGGAACAGCACAGGGCTTGAAAATGGAATGTGAAGGATTAGTAAAAGTCATATCTCATGTTGTTTTTCAGCCCTCATACCACAATTAATGTCAGGCTGGTTATTATGCAAAACAATTTGGGAGTTAATGCAAGAACAAAATCACTTTATATATTTCTCAAAGGATCAAATTGGATGTATGAATCTAATTGTATTTATTTGACATATTGGAAGCTCTCGTTTCTAGGAGTTTGAGAAAGGCATAAAAATAGGATAAAAATTAAGTGGGTACAGCATACCAGGAATAGCTTTATTTTCCATGATAGAAGCGTAAATTTAATAGTATTCTATAGTAATTTCATGTTGTACATTTTGTAAGACCTTAAAATATTTTATTCTGTGGACTTTAGTATATTGAGCCGTTGCTTTCCAAGGTGATCAATAATATCTTTAATTAACTTTAAGTGCTACTGGTAAATGTAAGCATATGCTTAGATGCAGTTAGATGTGACAGAATGAGATAATTTGTGTAAAGCAGTAGAGTGCCTGGCACAAAGCAGTACTTAATAAATGTTATCTGTTGTTATAATTGCTGTTGTAAAACTAAAGACTTCATAGTCCCAATTTGGAGGGATTTTGTGATGCAAAAAGTTGGAAATCACATAGGTGCAATACGTGTGTGTTGTGAGATTTTAAGCGTGTTGGGTAGAGGCTGTCGTAGTGAAAACATGAAATACAAATAAAAGCCACACTGAGTATCCCTGAAAATGGCAGCAAAGAAGGACCGTGGTGGAGCCTCACGCAGAGAGAGAAAGGACTGGCATGAAAGCAGAGTGAGGAGAAGTCCGGGCTTGCGAAGGGCCACGGTCTGTCCTTAGGACCACAGTAGGGCGGCCTCAGGCAGAGCCTCTGAGACGTGGAGACAAGCCCTTGGAGTTTTCCTTTCTGCTGTTTCGGGTATGCAAAAATGGAGAAATGGTTACCAAACTTTATTTAAACACTTAATATCTCCTAGACTGAAACAGGCTCCCCCCCCCCCACNAGAGAGGAGGTCATTGTCTTGTGGATGAGAAGCGAGTCAAAAGACACCCTGGCATGCTTTGGGTAGAGCCTGTGTTCAGGCCCTGGAACAAAAGAGTGTGCGGGCACCCAGCCTCTTTGCTCCTGACACAGCTGGTAAGTGAACATCCAGGGAATGTTCTGGGACTTAACATCTAGTGCTCCTCACAGTCTCTAACCATCTCTCCATGAAAAATACAAAATAGGCGTAACAAAAATAATCCATATGTCCTTTAGGGTAATATCTAGTTGTCCATATTTCCCCCTCCAATTTTTTTTTAATTGAAGCAACCAAATTTACTCACCACATATATTTTGAGTCAAAAGACTTAAATGAACTCGATTCAGCTTGAGGTGTCCTTTGGTAGGCTGTGCAGAGGCTCTCTAATCTTTGATATGGAAAACCCCTTCTTCATTTCACATTCAGGTACCTTAGACTCAGAGTATGAATGTGGGTGGTAGGGATGCTTATGCAAGAATGAATTTGAAAGGGCCATTTGTAAATCAACCAAAGTGCAAATAACTGATCTGGGATCTATCCTGTTTTGGTGGTGTCATGGGAAGGAAAAGTAAAAGGTATGTAATGGACCCTGAAATTGAGGAAGGAACTTCCCAAAGCAAAAGTGTGTGTGTGTGTGTGTGTGTGTGTGTGTGTGTGTGTGTGTGTGTGTAGGGGTGTAGTTAACAGGATAAATGACACATTTCATGGATCTTGAAATGTAATTTAGGGTGGATTTGTTTACCTAACAGGAAAAAAAGGCAACAAACAGGTGCTTTTGCACATAGTTTACACATCCGAAAGCGCCACTGATTCATGGTAATTAATGTACCTGATGGTGTGTAAAGTAATATTGTCCTTAGAAGGTTTGTCAGTTAAGATAATTTGAGTATGTCTTTGTTGGTCATTCAAGCTAAAGGCTTGCCAATATTGTTACTCTTTTCAGAGAACAAGTATTTGATTTTGTTGATTTTCTCTACTATGTTTCTATACTCTATTTCATGAAGTTCTTCTCTAATCTATTATTTCCTTCCTTCTGCCTGCTTTGGGTTTGGTTTGTGATTTTTGTAGTATTCTACGGTGGAAGATTAGATGATTGGTTTGAGACTTTTTTTTTTTTAAATAAAGCCATATACATTTATAAAATTTTCTTGGGGCGCCTGGGTGGCTTAGTCGGTTAAGCGTCCGACTTTCACTTAGGTCATGATCTCACGGTTCGTGGGTTCGAGCCCTGCGTCGGGCTCTGTGCTGACTGCCAGCTCAGAGCCTGGAGCCTGTTTCGGAGTCTGTGACTCTCTCTCTCTCTCTCTGACCCTCCCCTGCTCACACTGTCTCTCTCTCTCAACTAGAAATAAGTAAAAATATTTAAAAAAAAATTTTCTCTAAGCACTGCTTTCTGCTGCATCTTACAAGGTTTTTTTTGCTATATTTTTGTTTTATTTCTAAATATTTTCTAATTTTCCTTGTGATTTCCTCTTTGACTTCATGATAATTTAGGTGTATGTTGGTTAATTCCCACATATTGGTGAAGCTCCAGACTTCTGATACTGATTTTTAATTTCCCTCTATTGTGGTCAGAGAACTTATTCTGCATGTTTTCAACCCTTTTAAATCTGTTGAGGCTTGTTCTACAGCCTAGCGTATGGTTTATCCTGGAGTATCTATGTGCACTTGAGACGAATGCACTCTGCTCTTGATGTGTTCTGTAGATGTCTGTTAGGTCTAGTTGGCTTCTGGTGTTGTTGAAGTATTCTATTTTCTTGATCATTCCATTTCTGTTATTGAAAATGGGATATTGATGGCTCTAAATATTATTATTGAATTATCTATCTCTCTTTTCATTTTTGTCAGCTTTTTTGTTAGGTATTTTGGGCTCTGTTGTTAGGTGCATATATGTTTATAATCTTCATGTCTTTCTGGAGGAGTTATACTTTTATCATTATTGTTATTACTTTTAAAGTTTATTTTAGAGAGAGATAGAGCATAAATGGTGGGGGCAGAGAGAGACGGAGAGCAAGAGAATCCCAAGCAGGCTCTGTGCTGTCAGCACAGAGCCCTATGTGGGGCTTGATCACACGAATTGTGAAATCATGACCTGAGGCAAAATCAAGAATCAGATGCTCAACCTATGGAGCCACCGAGGTGTCCCCCTTTTATTATCATAAAACGCCCTTCTTTATCTCTAGAAACATTTTTAGCTTTGAAAAAGTATCTTTTAAGATATTAGTATATCTATTTTCTCATAGTTGCTGTTTGCATGATCTGTATTTTCCATTCTTTTACTTTCAGTCTATTTGTAGTTTTGAATCTAAAGTGTGTCTCCTGTAGACAGCTTAAAGTTGGATCTTATTTTTTCATCCAGCCTGACAGTGTCTCTGACTTTTGAGTGGGTTGTTTAACCCATTCACGTTTAGTGTTATTGTTGATATAGTTGGATTTATACCTGCCATTTTACTTTCTGTTTTCTACATGTCTCATGCCTTTTTTGTTGTTGTTGTCTATCCCTCTTTTATTGCTTTCTTTTGCATTAGGTGAATGTTTTCCACTGTACTATTTCAGTTGCTTTAATGATTTTTTTCTTTCACTTTCTTTGGACTTTATTTTCTTAATGGCTGCTTTAGAGCTTACTATATACATGTTAATTCATTAGAATGTACTTCAGATTTATATTAACTTGATTACAGTGAGACCAGCAATACAACCTTTGTATTTCTCTATTCTCTCTTTTTCTTTTTATGCCATTATTGTTAATAATATTATTATTGTGCTATTTTACATATATATGTATATAGACAAACCCAATAATATGTTATTATAATTATATTATGTAATTGTTTGCCTATTAGAAGCTAAGCAAACAAGGGACAAGTAGATTTTCTTATTTATAGAATTTCTTTTATTAGCCTTATTATTTACCATCTTTGGTTCTTTGGTTCTTTTAATTTGGCTCTGTGGGTTCACATTTCAATCTGTGTCATTTTCGTAGTCCATTTCCTCATTGTGTTCTCACCTACCTCCTTTATGTTGTTATTGTCAAGTATGTTACATTTCTATATGTTCTAAGCTTAATAGTATAATTATATAATATTGTTTTATACAATTGCTTTTTAAATAGGAGAAGGAAGAAATATGCACATATACTATACTGCCTTTTACAGTTACATAATTACTTTTACCAGTGCTGTTTAGTTTTTGGTGTGGATTCAAATTACTGTCTGGGATCACGTGGTTTCAGGCTGAAGAATTTCAGGTAAGGCAAGTCTGCTAGCAACAAATTCTTTTTGTTTATGTGGGAATGTCTTTATTTTACCTTTATTTTTGAAAGACAGTTTGTTGTATATAAGATTCTTGATTGACTTTTTTTTTCTTTTAGCGCTTGGAATATGATATCTCACTGCTTTCTGGCCTCCATTGTTTCCATTGTTTCTCATGAGATTTCAGCCATTAAGTTTAACGGGGTTTTGTTCTGACAAGTCAATTTTATGTTGCTGCTATCAAATTATTGTCTTTTTTCCCTGCCCCTCCTGTCACCTGCCCTTTCGCATCTATCATTACTACTATGATGTGTCTAGGTGTAGATCTTTTTGTGTTTAGCATATTTAGGCTCTGTTGTGCTTCTTAGATATGTAGGTTATATGTTTCATCAAATTTGATATGTTTTTCATCATTGCTTTTTTAAACTTTTTTTTCTGCTTCTCTCTCTTCTCTCCTTCTGGTATTCCCATTATCCATATGTTAGTGCAGTTGAAAGTGTCCTGTATTTTTCTGAGTCTGTGCTCGTTGTCTCCCCCTTTCCACCCCCTTCCATCTCTTATTTGTCTTGGTTGTTGTTTGCTTTGTTTGTTTAGTAATTTGGCTGGACTATTTTTTATCAAATCCATTACTCCGTGTACTGCAGAGTCTGTGATGTGGCTCCTCAGAGACCTATAACTCCGGGCATGTGCACAGTTATCCTGGGATGACAGTGATGTAACAGGACTCTCTTTAGCTGTCTCCTTGACCTCTCTGCTAAGCTCTTTGCCTTGCAAATACACCTAGCTGTTAGGATTACCAATGGGGATGGCTTCATTGTTTTGACAATGCCCTGGGGCATAAATTGCCCCAGGTTTAGTTAAATTTAGATCCCTTTGCAGGAGTGGTATGGAGGCCTGCTGTGAAATTTGTTTTCCTTTTAGGAGGATTCTTGGCTGTCTCTTTCCATGGTTCTTTCTGATAAACCAGCTAGTGATTTAACTTGTTACCCTCATACAGCTCATAGTCTCCTCTTAATTACTTGCCACCAAAATCTCCATTATTTTCCAGAACACCCTTAGACTTGAACTCCCCCACACTTTGTTACTAATGAAATTAGTTTTTGGTTGTTTATTTTTTTTTTAGAGAAAGCTTTGGTGCTTTTTGCTCTTATCCACCACCTCTTGCCCGGGGCACAATCTTTAAGTCACTGCTCTAGAGCTGTGGATGGGGTCAGTTATTTGTTTCTTGTGGAGGGACACTTCTGCTTTGAAACAGGGCTCTGGGTAGGGGTAGTAACTTCTGATCTTTGTGGCTTGCCTCTCCCAGGATGCAACACCACTGCATGAGTGAGCTGGGGCACTTGGTGCCTGTGAGTGAGCTTGCTGAGCCTGGTGTAGAACCTTGCTCTGTGAGTGGGGGCTCATGGAAGAAGGGAGTCTGTGAGCTCTTGGCTGTAAGCCCTCAGGGCCTTAGCCCCTGCACCCTTTTTACTATCACTTGATTGGGAATTGAAAGAAGGGGAGCCCCATCTTCCTGGCCATCCCCTCTCAAGAGTGGAGATTAATTTATTTATTTTTTAAGTGTTTATTTATTTTTGAGAGAGACAGAGTGTGAGTGAGGTTAGGGGCAGAGTGAAAGGGGGAAAGAGAGGGTCTTATGTGGGACGTGGGCTCTCTGCTGACAGCAGCTTAGTGTGGGGTTCGAACTCATGAACCACAAGATGATGACCTAAGCTGAAATCAAACACTTAATGGAGTGAGCCACCCAGGCGCCCCAAGAGTGGAGATTTAATCATGCTAAGCTAGAGTAAGGGAAAGTAGGGAGTGGGTTTATGGCTCAAATTCCGTACACGCTTCCTGTTTTAACTCAGCTGTAGGAGATTTTCTTGAATAAATGTTTCTTCTCTTGCTGTATGTCCTTAGAAAAATTTCCATACTGTTAAGTTTCTTTTTCTTTTTTACAATCCTATCACTTATGGTTAGTTTTCGGGTAGCAGGTCTGTGGAGCTCCTCACGTTGCCATTCTGGATGTAAAAGTCCCTCATTTAAGATAGTGTATTTATCAAAATGCCTGGGTCTCAGTTCCTTTTCGGAATTTTCACTTGATTGAGCATATATTTCAAAATTTTGTGTCAAATATCATCATTGTGATGAAGGGTAGACTCGTAGTTTTTGGTAAAGTTTCTTAAAACGAAAATGAACTTGACATAACAATGTCATTCACTTGTTGAATTAATTACTCTGAGATTTTATTTCTCAATCAAAAGTCAGTTAACCAGCATGTGCAGATGATTTTCAAGTCTTAATTCTACAAGACTTGATCCCAAGCTGGCATGTTCATAAATAGACTCCCAATAAGTCTCATTCTCCTTAGACTCCATTCACTTCTTTTAGAACATATTAATACAGCAAAAATTCCGATGATAAAAAACAACCTATATTAATTTCATACAGAATATTATCTTGGGTCAAAAAAAAAAAAAAAGAATATTATCTTGGGTCATAGAATAGAACCTTATGAAAAAGATGAGGCGGGCATTGTATGGCGATGATGTAATGCGGGCACTAAGGAAATGCGCACGGAAACATTCTTTCCTTCTTTGCTAAGTTCCCTTCCTTTGTTTAGAGTGGTTTCCTGCACCACTGCCATGTGAAACTCCTAACGGAGACGCGCTGAGAGAGTGCGCGGTGGTGAAACACGACCCTTCAGACATTTTTAAGAGAAAAACAAAACAGAAAGAATATTTTAAATTGGAAAATCTGTGTTGTCTCGGGCTTAGCTTATGTTTTATCAAAGCGTACTAGATGTTTTATACTTCGGGTTGTACAGGAATGTCCATTTGGAAATGGCATTTATTGAGTTTGAAGAAACATTTCCGTGTCTGAAGTCCCAGTGAAGCTGTACAAACTGCCTCCTAAGGCTTTTATCCTTCCTGCCTCCACTGAAACACTATAGTTTCAGAGTCCGGAGAACTTAAGAAGTGTCTGAGAGCCACTCCAAAGATCTACCTAATGTGCTTGTTTTACCACCTTTGGGCTTGATTCAGTTCCAGAATAACTCTGCTGCGTAATTCCTTTGATAAACTTTAATTGCTTTCAAATTATATCGGAATTCAGTCAGCCTCAATAGGAATTTTCCTGTGAAATTGTATTAGGATCTGGCCCAAAGGGATTTTTTTTTTTAAATGCAGATGAAAGTCCACACATTGCATGAAAAACATTTTATCTTTTATAACGTAAAGATGCTTCTTTATGGCATAAAGGAGATCTGCAGTATTATTGTAGCACAAGACTGAGATGAAAATTGAGCCCTTGAAATTTTAGTCATATTAAATAACTTTATGAATACTTTTTTGAACAAGTCTCATTTGAATGAAATGATCTTAATACAAAAAATCCCCTGTAATGGATGTGATTTCTTTCCCCCTTTTTCCTACTCATACTTAGAAATTTTATTCCTACGAAGTAGTTCCAAATATTCAGTAAACATATTGGAGGCACTATTAAAAAAATCACATGCAAGTCTAGTCAAGTCTCTCATGATGGCTTTGCAGAAAGGAGCTGCCTCTGTAGTCAAGGTGGCCCAGCTCAGCCTTCACCCATGACCAGAAACATGAAGCAGCCTGGGAAAAACCGAGACTAAGGAAGAGAAGCCTGTAATTCCACAGGTTTATGTTTTCTAAGTCCGCACAAAGGAGATGCAAATATAGTTCTTCTTGCGGGTAGATTGGCCTTTCCAGGAAGAGAAATTAATACTTCCAAGCCCCAAGGAGGTGCTTTTCTCATTTATATAAGTGTGAGCAAATGTCCTAGGTGGTACTCCATCGTGCCAGACCATTAGCAGGTGAGCACTTAGCGCCAGGGAATGGTACATCACACACAGGTCAGGACGGTCATTACTGATAGTCCTTGCGCAAAACCACTTATTCGAAAATGTTTGATAGACTTTGATTACCCCTCTTACCCTCACTGCGGTTCGGACCCAGGGGTCCAGCCTGGCATCTCTGTTCTCTGAGCCTTCCTGAGATGATAGGATCCATTGTTGCTAACTTATCCATCTTTGGCAAGTTGATTCGTATTTTCAGTAGTATCGTTGGAGGCCTTTCCTTACTTCTGGATTACTGACAGCTGGTCTGTATTTTTACATTCTAATGAATCTGCACTAAATATATTTTTTATCCCTATACTCACTAAAATACAAGAATTAGTTCAAAGGAGGCAGACCATGTTTAAGCCAGAAGAAACCTTCTTTGTTTCGAAATCACCTTTTAAAAATTGTCTAGATAAGATGATATAATTGATTTCTGGGATTTCTTAAGTCTGTCTTCTGATTTAGCCGAGGGAAACTTTCTTTCCTTTTATTTTTGACCAGAAAGAAAAAAAAAATGTGTCAAGTACGTATGGTCAGGCCTATGCATTTGGTGAAGAATTATTTGTAGTTTTGAATCCCTTTAGAATATTTCCAGTGTGTTGCACAATACTCTTAATACAATAGACCTGCCTCAAGAGTGTTAGTTCCCGCCATTACCCAGTGACGTGGAAAAATCAAGAATAAGAAGCTATGCCACATCGCTTCCAGCTGACAGGTGGAAAGGAAGACCCAACACAGCCAAATGGAGGGAAAGAAAGACCTTCAAATAGAAAGGGATATATAATAAAAGAATGTACCTGGGGTAGGAATATAAATGAAAGAAGCCACAAAGACTTCACAGGAGGAACAAAGAATATTCGTGATGCCAGACACACAGTAAAGTAATGCAGGTCAATACCTTGGATGATTCAAAGAAGTATTCATCACACCATTCTCTGGGCAAAGTTTGTGACTAACTCCAAGTTACACACTCCTATAATGTCATGCAGTCAGATGGGCAGGTATCATTGAGGTTCAAGGCATAGACTAAAAGCCAGGCTCCTTGATTTGAATTCTGAATCCAAGCCCTGCCGATGACCTTGGGCAATGTACTTAATCTCATTGGGTATCACTTTCTTCATCTTTGGATCTCAAGATTTAAATCTGAAGTTGCTTGTTTTTAATATTTTAACACTCATGGGAATATCTGATTAAGTGTTCGCTATTACTGCTTTGTCACTTATAACAATGTCTAAGACATTAGAGAAGCCCTTTTACAATTTAGTTGTTTTAATAGTACATAAAAGATATATTCACCTGTTCAACAACCGTTTATTAACGCAGTTTTACAAGCCCCAGGCATTGTGCGAGGTGATTGTGATGGAGTGATGAATAGGTCAGCACCATCCCTGCTTTTATAGAATGACAGGCATTATGTAGGTAGGCTGCCTGGTGACCTCAGCTTGCCAGCCCATTCTGCACTCCTGGAGACTTTGCAATGTACACACCTCTGCGTCCAGCCTCTCAGCACACCAAGGCTGCATAGCCAAGGTGATTGGTAGTGATGACATCCATTCCAGTTCTTCAGTCCTTAGTCAGAACACTGAGTAACAACCATGTGACAAGAGAGCAAAAAAGACTTTCATGACATTGAGTACAGTATAAAGACTGAAGCACTGACTGCCTGGTGCTTTCATTTCCACACCTTGTCATGACCATGCATCAACTCTGTTGTGAGATTGGAACGGATCACCCTTACGGTTCTGTGCTTTCCTACTGATGGTTGGCAGGTCCACATGGCCATGGACGAAGGGGGCACTTCATACCACTAGTGGCCAAGAGCCCTGGCCTCCTGGGGCAGGACTGCCCAATACACCCCCCTCCTTTCTTCTCTTGTGCCTTTTTGTTAGTGCCCACAGGCTCTACCAGGGCCTCAGAGTGATGAGCCTCCCTCCTTAGCACATGTCTGTATTAGTAGCTCCTGTACTGAGAGCGGAGCATCACTCCCCGAGGCAAAATCTCCTGAGATGTTTCTCATCATTTCCCTTCTTCCCACAGATGGGACACTAAAAGTAGCTGTATTTCTTAGGAAGGATCAACCTCAAATAGATGTTTGAATATCAAAATACTTGAGGGAAGATGAGGAGAAATAATTTGTGAAGGGTGAGTGAAGCCATACTCTGAAATGAGTAAATATGTTTACCAAGTGTAATTTTGTATGTTATTGTCTGATGCAGACAAATAATTTAAAACATTAACTATGCCTACCTCTTGTATAGTTAAGTAGAGCCAGCCTCCCAAAGGTACGACTTCTTGTGTTTCAGAGTTGCGGAGGGACACTTAGAGATGCAAATGTAGGCAACTAGGCACACTAACAGGAGTGTGAAAAAGGGATCTCTACTTGGTAAGGAGTGCTCCGGGGTAGAGTTGAAACTATTTCCATAAAGAGCTATGGTCTTCTGGGAGGGACAAGCTAAAAGTCTCAAGTGAGTTTGAAAAGTAGAGAAACCATGCGGCGCCTGGTTGGCTCAGTCGGTTTGCATTTCTACTGACTCTGCGTGTCCACTCAGGTCATGATCCCTGGGTTGTGGGAGTAACCCCTGTGTTGGGCTCCGTGCTGAGTGTGGATCCTGCTTGGGATGCTCCCTCTCTCTCCCTCTACCCCTTGCCCCAGCTTGTGCTCTCTCTCTCTCCCTCTCTCTAAGAGGAAAGGGAAACCTGTGGGAGTTCACTGCTTAGGCAGGGCACCCCAAGGCCCAGCAAAGCCATGCACCACAGGGGGCATGCCTGTCTGGTGACAGCACATGAATGCTAAAACCTTAGGACTTGGGCTGGCTGGTTGCAGTATTTTGGGGGCTGAAGCCAGAATCTTCTCCGGATCTCTCCACCTGTCCCAGCCTTGGATAACAATGCAGAAGGCCCTGTGGGCTGTGAGAGAAGCAAGGCTGAAGTGCCCAGACTGGCTCCCTTGAAATGAAAACACTGGATACTTGGACAGCCTTTCCCAAGGTGCTCGGACTTTCTATGAATGAGGGTATGCGGAGTTCCAAGTGCCACATTCAGAAAAAAGAGGTCTGTGATCTGTTTTGGTGTCCAAGCTGGTGAAGGAAGTCTTACTCGTTATTTACACACAACAAACCAGAAGGAAGACGCAGGGAATTCGGATACAAACCTATAGTTGCTCCTCACCAAGGAAGTGTTATTAGTCCTTCAGCAATGCGGCAAGGGGCGCAAACACGGTCCTTTCTGGGTCCTTTCCTCGTGTTGCAGACTGTTCTCTTCCAAGCCAACTCCCTTTCTCCTCGTTCTGAGCTTTTTCCTCAGCACCAATGGTTCTTAGAGTTTTGCTCGTGTCCTTGTTCAAAATGCAGTCTTTAAGTCCTGAGTCTTTTTCAGTAGATTCCTTCAAGGCTCTCTTTCTGCCGTAACTTTGTATGAGATGATGGCTGCTGTGTGGACCTGTTAATGAAAATGGCCACACGAGGCCACCGCTTTCTGCCACCCTTGTTGGTCGTGTATGCAGGCACGTGGTGTCCTCCATGGCAGCTTCTTCCTCTCTGGTGGCATCATTCTCCACTATGTCATGATAGATGTCACACTTAGCATCAGTCTGGTTGGGAAAAGTCACTTTCTGTTTGCACTCTGACTGGAATCATCTCCCACACTCCCTCACAAAAACACCAGACTTCCTATGCCGTAACGTGAAAACAGTCTGGGGAGCAGGGGGCAGCATTTTTTAATCAATTGATTCCCAGGTCTAGGAGGGTGAGATAATGATTCGATTAAGAATTTCTAGCTTTTCTTTTCTCAAAAGGAAATAGAATATTTAATTTCCAAGAGTCACTTAGATGAGAGAGAGTGGGAAACTCGGTGAAGGTAAGCGCAGTTGTTATCTGGAGAAGTTCCTATATTCACTGAACATCAACACTCATTTCTTTTGCTTCCAGTGGAGAGAGAGCATTTGTTTCATCTGAAGTTTGTTTTACTGTGCTCTCAGTGAGGCCTCTCTTAGGGCCATATGGGAAAAGGAAAGTAACTTCCTCAATTGCCCATCTACGTTAACCAATCAGGCTTCTTCATAATGATAGAGCATGAAAGGCACATCATTGAAGTGCTTGGACTGTTTGCTTCCTCTTGGTGTGTGCAGAAAAATGAATAAATTGGCAGAGGTAGATTTTCAGGGGCCCTTCAGCCACCAAGCAAATAGACAACACTAACAGAATTTCCCTGAGTCCCCGGCTGAAAGTATTCTAATGAGAGAATCTGAAGCAGATAAAATAGAAGGCCATTTGGTTCATGTGAACCATAAACTACTGAGTTTGATCTAATTCTAGCATATTAAAGAGTTAATAGCTTTGTTTGGGTTTTAGACACCCATTCTAAACAAATCAGCAATCCCCAAATTATTGAATCGAATAGTTAGGAAATGGGCGTGCTCTTTGCAGGAGCACAGGGAGTATAGAATCAGGTGACAAGGGACTTGAGGGCCACTCTGGGACTAAAAGGCTCCTTCGCTTACACAATGGACAAGCCCCTTCTTGGACAGGATGTCAGTTTGCGGGAGGCGAGCCAGAATCCAAGTGTGAGTTAACAGTAGTCCTTTTAACTCCATTCTCCCATATATCTAGTTAGCCACCCCCCCCCACCCCGACTGAAACACAGTCTTCTTGTGTTTCTTTACACATTCGTATCACAAGACCCCAATTAATGGTATCAGCATCGGTACATGTTCTCAATGTACACATTCCATTTATTTCCATGCTGCTCTCTAGTCAGGACTGGTGACATTTATGTAACAATATATTATTATATGCTTCTCAGTTTCCACCCCTTGGAAATATTTAACAAATACGCTATGTAATACTGTGAAACCATTCCTAAAGGCAGTTATTGGGGCGGGGGGGGGAATGCATTTGGTTGATACATTACAATTATAATTAGTTTTTAGACTAATGTAGAGATTTCTAGAGAGCAGCCCCCCTGACAGGGGTGCCTAAATGATTGGGGTAAGTGCTACTGCTCACGGAGACGCCTCCTGGGATAATAGCCAGACTCACTTGGAAGCTGAAACTAGAATAAAATAAGGTTTACATGTTGTTGGGGACAGACAAGCCAATCAGGAAGACTTTACTTCATGCCTGTCAAATAGTCCCTACTTGTCTTTAATGTAGAGCGTGGCCCGATGCAGATTTTATGTTTTGGTGAGTAGGCATCTCTACCGACAAATGCAGGGGTGGTTGTACAGTAAGAAGGGTGTATGGAAGATGGCTGTGGGCGGCATGGGAAACGTGGCAAAGTCAAGTGCAGCCATTAGGCTCCTCCTTCTGTTTGTTTCTCCTCTTCTATTGTAAATGAAACATGATGGGTAGCATCTGACATTTCTCCCTTGGTGGGGAGGGCGAGTATATCATGTACTTATTCAGTGAATACTTACTGAACTCTTACTCTGTGACAGTTAGTGTGCTGCCCGAAGGGAAATTCAACTCTTGCCCAAAACCCACCTAAATATAATTCAGAGCTTCTTCTAAAGTCATATGGATGGTACAAAGTGTATGGTCAAAAAAGAAAAAAAAACATTCTGAGGTGAGCAGGGACTGTTTCATTGGGAAGGGGGCATAGGACCTGAAAGTTGGGGATGGACTTTAGGGAGGCAGGTGAGGAGAAGGTGTCCAGGTATGGAGACCAGTGACAGAAGAGGTGTGGGACGGCTGGAAGAAGGTGGCCCGGCTCGGCGCCGGTGACGGGCCATTCTAGCTGAACCTAAACATAAAGCGAAGAGATGTAATGATAAAAAGCAGGTGAAGGAGTCACACGAGTACTTTGAGAGCTAAATTATGAAATTTGACCTGTATCTATCTACCAGAGATAATGGATTCATTATGTAGTTAATTATGGGCACAGAAGCAGCACCCACGATACAGACATTGGAGGCACAAAGACCCACGGCCACTTCCTCAAACAGAGGCAACAACAAGGCCCAGAAGAGTTTTGAACATGGGGCTGGTGTTTTCTGGAGATCAGCACCCCACCGTTACTCACGGGGGTCTGGAATGGGGAAAGCAGGGGCTGGCAGGCCCGGGGCCCAGAGGTGTGGGCAGGTGTGGGCAGATCAGGGCCAGGGAACAAGATGGAGACACAGCTGAGGTGGGACAGGTGCCTGTACTCCTCCAGGCTTGAGAGCTGGGGTCTGAAGCCGCCTCCTCTGTGCCCAGGCTCTTCTCACGAGCCCCTCATAGGACAAGCAGAGAAGTCTAGACACAAGTGAGATGCTACCCCTCAGCCTACTTAGTGGCATGAGTCATTTGCAAAACTGTTACATACCCCTCAAGCTCCCAAGAAATATAAAATAACTCTCTCATGTGCTTTAAATGCCTGGCTTGTAAATTGCTCTCAAAAAGTTGTATTGTGCCCACGTCTGTGCTTCTCAGGTAGCATTTAAGCACCTCAAGAGTAAGGACTATTTTCAGTCTCTTTGATAAGTACTCAAAGTATGCCCCCCCCATACTTTTGATGCCTGACACATTTGCCAATGAGGTGAAACATCCTGAACTTACTACCATGCACGAACAAATCTCAATAACAACTAAATTAGGAATTTACTTATCTTTTTGGAAACATACATTATAACGTGTGTGTGTGCGTGCGTGCACGCACGTGTATATATTCCACCCCGCTCCAGCCCATCCTTTCTCAGCAATCCTTGCTGAATCCGTGATTTCATGGTAGAAATATTTGTAATCTGGAAAACACCCCACAGTTTCCCGGCCTTCCACGTTATCCTAAAGCCACATCACCCTTTTTCTTTTCTACTTGCTGACGGCACAGTTGTTCAGGGTCATACACTCAGGATGGGCGTGTCTTCTTGATAAAAGCGAATGGACATGTGATTGTTCTATCAGCTTCTGACCTTGTTTCTGTTTCCTAAAAGTGGTTTCTAAGAGGATGCAAGGGCCCGCCCCCTCAGCTCCCCCTCAGCCTCCTGTAAGCCGGAGGTCTCCGTTTTCCCCAGACCTAGCGGGATTCTCCGTGTTATCTAAGACAAAGATAACAGGGCCTTGGAGATGGGCATCTAGAAGGCAAAGTAGAGGAGGTAGGAGCCGGGTGTTTCTCTGCTGGCCCACGGAGAGGTCCCTGAACAGAGCGGTCCCCAGGCTGAGGGTAATGGATGGGGAGACTGAGAGCCAGCCCGAAGGCTGGGCAAACCCACCATGGTGCTTTCATGAGTCCATCCCTTACCTGGCCGGCATCCAGTCTTCTCTCTTTTTTGCTTGTTTTTAAACAGCGCTCCTCTGCATATCTATATTCCTTTAAAGACTGATTTATTCTCTCCGCTTTATGCCACGCGAGTGATTTTTCATTTAATGGAGGCTAGTGCACTATTTCTCATTTTGATGGGGATTTGTCTTCAGAATTAATTTCAGTCATTTCTTCGTCTCTTCATATCTTTAGCAACTTGCAAACATTACTTGGAAAGACTAGTTTGTATGATTTATTGGACCTTTAAAAAACCATTAATATCTCTTCCTATTCCATAATTATTTTACTTAAAAGGTTGTAAAATGATACTTTCCTCTTATTTAGAAGGGAACATAAAAAAAAAAAAGGCAGCACCATTCTGGGTATGTGGTAAATATGGGATCAGAAAAATGACCAGGATTAGCTGGTTGGGCCCACATATTTCAGAGGATTTTCTTCAGCCTTTGCAATTCAGGAGCAATATTATTATTTTTCTTTCACTTTAACCCGAAGAGAGAAACAATAGAGCACTAAGCAGTTTGTCACCTAGCTTAGTCTTTCTCTTTGCAATGGGCTAACAAGAGTACTAGCCTGAAAGTCTCGTCCCTTAAATGTGGCAGTAAGAGCCATGCCTGGCACACTGCATTGCTTCGCCGTGATGTCTTTCTCTGCTCCAGCATTCTGAAATGACTGGATGGATGAACTGTCTTAAAAAGACAGGCTGCTGGGATTCCTAATCCGGGTGCCGGCGCAGCGGGCCTAGCTGCAGAAGACAAAAAGCCTTCTCCCAGCTTTGTGGGAATCATCACTCAAGCATTTAAAAACACAGAGTCTGTTCTTTCAGTGCAAAACACTCCTGTTAATGTTAATGAAAAGTCACACAGTTCACCTCAAAGCCAGAAGAGATGCTTCAATCTTTCCCCAGGAATCCTAGATTATAAAGAGAGAGTCTCTATCCTAGCCATGGAATGGAATGGAATCATGGCAGAATCTAGCGACATTTAAAATAAAGCTTTCCATTTGTTGACACTAGAAAAACGCGTTAGTGTCAGCACACAAATGCAGATGTCTCCGCCCGTTACTGACACTTTTTAGATTGGTCTCTTCTCCACCTCGAAGTGGGAAGGAAAACCATTTTGATTTTTGCAAGATACAAGGGAATTTGAAAAACATCGAACGGACACTAGCCACTCATTTTCTGGCTAATTCAAATCAAGGCTTTATCAATAGGATCAGCAAAGGAAAGGAGATGAGACACAATGAATGAAAGACAGATACAAATAGTGGCAACGCAATGGGTCGGTTCCTCATCTCTTAAGGGAGTGTGTTCCATCATCCCTGTTGAGCGAAAACCACCTCTGATGTTGGCTGGCTAAAAGCACAGAAAACAAAGCATTTTCAAAGTATTAGGTCAATTAGCAAATCCTTACAACCAAGAGTCATAGAAAGCATTTGACAGTAGGGCAGTAGGATGTAGCATTGTTCTTCTAAGAATTTCCATTTTTATGGTTCCATTTCCTATGTTCGTCCACATGGTGAATCCTATTCACTTCGAGAATTTGAGGGTAGTTCTGCATTTTGCTAAAATACAGGAGGCTAAAAAAATAAAAAATAGAAAATATAGAATCAATAAAATACAGGAGGCTACACACATAGCAGAAGGGGGTGTGGGTTTGGGAGTTAGAACACAGGCTCATATTTATTTAGTTACCCAGTAAATAATGTGTTATACACTCAGGTGCTCAGCTATGAAATTCTGTGTAGGGGACTGAGCTGTTTGAACTCTGGTATTGTGGACATCTGTCACTTTTAGTTTGCCCAGCAATTTTCTGTAGGGATTCTTTCTCTCTTCTGCTGACAAGGTTGCTAATACCTGACCTCCGTGACCATAACGTGACGCAGGCTGAGGCAATCTTAACAGTCAGTTTTAACGGTCACAGTGATTAGCGTGGGAAGAACACATGGCCCAAACGGGGGCAATCTGGGAATTTTGCTGGAGTTTCCTGGAAAGAGGAATAAGTGAGCTATTGTTCTCCAGGATCACAAGCTATATGGATGGTATTGACTTATTTTCCAGGTATGAATTACCTGAGAATTAATTTCAACCCATAGAGAGAGAAGCCTGCAGAGCTGGGAAGAGCCCACATGAGCTCTGACATGTAAATCACTGCCTCTAAACTTCACATGCATCCAGTTCTGGACATTTTGGTTATTTGGAAGGAACTTTTTATTTTTTTTAATGTCTATTTATTTTTGAGACAGAGAGAGACAGAGCCTGAATGGGGAGGGACAGAGAGAGAGGGAGACACAGGCTCCTGGCTCCGAGCTGTCAGCACAGAGCCCAACACAGGGCTCGAGCCCACAGACCGTTGGATCATGACCTGAGCCGAAGTCAGACACTTTACTGGCTAAGCCACCCCAGCGCCTCCTTTTTTAACCTTTCTTTGTTTCATTTTGTTTAGACTAGTTTGAGTACCAATCAGAATATTTTGGTTCTTCGTTGGTAAAATTGGAATAAGAATGCTTTTCTCCTTAAAGATTAGCTGTGATGACTGAATGAGATAAGGTAGGTGAAAGGAAAATACACATATTACTATGGTATACATCACTGCCCATAGGTGAAGGACTTGGAAGGGCCCACTCGCCTTGAGATTGGGAAGGTAAGGGAGTAACCACTCTGCTGAAACTCTCAGATACTCTAGTGAGATTATCAGTTCTTTTTTTTTTTTTAACATTTAATTTTGAGAGACAGTGCATGAGTGGGGAAGGCACAGAGAGAGAGAGAGGGAGACACAGAATCTGAATCTGCCTCCAGGCTCCGAGGTGTCAGCACAGAGCCCGATGTGGGGCTTGAACTCACTAACCACAAGATCATGACCTGAGCCAAAGTCAGACGCTTAACCTACTGAACCATTCAGGATCCCCAAGACGATCAGTTCTTAAAATGAATCTTGGCCTTCTGCTCTGAGGTATTACCATTATTCCAAGTGTATTCTATTTATAATTTATACTTAACAGGAAAGGAATAAAAATCCCGAAGCCATCAGCATCCATTTATTGAACAAATATGTGAGTGCCTCTGTGTATCACGCACTGTGCTGTGTGCTGGTGCTGAGGATAGATTCAGGATATGTGAATCGGCTATGGTGCCTGCATTTCAATAGACACGCAGGACTGTACCCAGAAACATACTCCAAATGGCAGCCAGCATTTGGGTCCCAGAAATATGACTTACAGATTTTAGTTTCATTGTTTATGTTCTTGGTCAGGAACACCAGGTGGTTAAACACCAGGCTATTTGATTCCTTTCTTCAGTTAAATATTTGTACATTGGATGCAGGTCTACCCTGATTCTCTTTTCCCTAAAACTGGAAAAATGGAAAGCCAATTTTACAGAGGGTCTCAGGATCCATGAATGAAGCATCCACAGATACTGAGGCAGTAAGATGATGAGTATGGTCTGTGCAGCAGTGCCTCACCCACATTGCCAGATTGCCTCCTTAATATATCCGGTTTGTTTGCCCAGCCTCACACTACCAGGAAAGAGCTTGGGTGGAATCATGAAAAATAACCTTCTACCAGTATACTGCATTGGCTGATTTATCGAAAGCTTACATCTTCACGTTAGGGCTTGTTTCGAGTTTGGCTTTGATGTGTTTTACTCAACCTAGTGTTGGGTACAAAATGCAGTGTTCAAGACGTAGTGTTATGTGCTGGGTAGAAGAGCACAAGCTTTGAAATCAGTCAGATTAATCTGAGTCCTGGATCTGCCACTTAGCATTTGGCGAATCCATAATCCATTTCGAAGTCTACTGAAGACTCCACGGAACGCGCGCTACGAATTTCTGTGGAGTTTTCTATTTATCCTAATCGTCTTACACCTAAAGCCAGAGGTAATGGCTCGATTAATGTTGCCACGATCTGATGGAAAGAAGTCGGGGTCGACAAAATTGTTATAAGGGGCCTGTAGAATCGGAGATGCTTCAGATATCGCCTATCAATATTCAAGTATCTAAAGCTACTTTTAAATTAATAATTAAGTCAGTCTTCTTTAGAAATATTACCTAATTCAAAATAGTTTTTGCAATTTTTTTTTCCGGTCAGGGGATTTTAAGTGCATAAATATCATTGATGACTTATTCGAGTTTTTAAACACCAAAAGGAGAGTTCTAAAATGTTAGGAATATTTTAAAAGATTTGTCTCCCTGTTTATTTTGTTCTGCTTACTCTGGCTTGCTTCCAGTCCCATAGTTCCTCCTCCTGTCTCCTTTCACCTTTTTCTTCTCCAACTGAAGTTCTCGAATTTCTGTGTCTTAAACCACTGTTGGTTAGCATTATAAAACTAGTCCCCCTGCAAAAAACTGTTGCCTACTGCTTCTTCCCTTAGAGTTTCTTTCAAGGAGCCTTGCTGAAGTATGTAAGTTATACAATTATGTAAATTATATACATTATCCATCTCATGGTACTGATTTTTTTAAAAATATGTTTTTATGTTTCATTTATTTCTGAGAGAGAGAGAGAGAGAGAGAGAGCATGAACAGGAGAGGGTCAGAGAGAGAGGGAGATACAGAATCCAAAGCAGGCTCCAGGTTCTGAGCTAGCTGTCAGCACAGAGCCCGATGTGGGGCTTGAACCCATGAACCATGAGATCATGACCTGAGCTGAAGTCCGACGCTTAACCGACTGAGTCACCCAGGCGCCCCGGAACTGAATTTTTTTTAATGTTTATTTATTTATTTTGAGAAAGAAAGAGAGAGCACGTGTGTGTGAGCAGGGTTGGGGCAGAGAGAGAGGAGAGACAGAATCCTAAGCAGGCTGAATGCTCAGTGCAGAGCCTGACATGGAGCTCTACTTGGAGCTTGATCTCATGACCCTAAGATCATGACCTTAAATCAAAAGTCAGATGCTCAACCGACTGAGCCACTTAGGCACCCCTGAAATGTTTATTTTTTTATGTTTTTTTCACTTTTGAGAGCAAGAGAGACAGAGCACGAGCAGGGGAGGGACAGAGAGAGAGAGAGGGAAACAGAATCCAAGGCAGGCTCCAGGCTCTCAGCTGTCAGCACAGAGCCCGATGTGGGGCTTGAACCCATGAACCATGAGATCATGACCTGAGCCAAAGTCGGACGCTTAACCGACTGAGCCACCCAGGCACCCCTGAAATGTTTGTTTTTAAGTGGTTTTTTATCCCCTCAGTCACGGTTCTCCTTGGGAGTTCACAGTGCACATCTCAGCATACCAGTTTTGTTATATATATTATACATATAACATATATCATATATGGTAAATATAAATATAATAAGTAATAAATGTGTATATATATATTCACCTCCAGAGATTTCAGGGTACACTGAAATCCTTCTGGCCACATCTTGAGAAGGGGACTGTATAAAGTCATTTACTCAGCTCTGATCCACTCATGATTCCACCGTTCCAAACAAACCACTGAAGATCGCTGCTAAATTCTCAGACGTTGAGTCCCTTTTTATTTTACTTTTATTCTAGACAATAAATTCATCAATTTAAAAGTTACAAAAAGTAAAAAATGATGATAAGAAAATTAAGAATACTGATTTTGGGGGCAACTGGGTGGCTCAGTTGGTTGAGCAATCCACGGACTCTTGATTTTGGCTCAGCTCGTGATCTGAGGGTTGTGGGATTGCGCCCTGCTTGTAGCTCCAGACTGGGTGTGGAGCCTCCTTGGGACTTTCTCTCTCTCTCCCTTTGGCCCTCCCCCACTCATACATGTGCTCTCTCTAAAAAGAAAAATACAGATTTTCTTATCACCAAGAGTTAAGTATATTAAAAAAAAAATCTGTCACCTCTGCTTTCCCTGTTGGTTAAAGGTGGGAAGCATAACATGAAGTCAATGAAGCCAACATCTCCTTTGATCATTTTTACCCGTCCTACTACCTGACCCATTTTTCCAAGGCAATCCCTACAATTAGTGTGTAGCTTTCTAGTTCATCTAAGTGCTTATCTATGTGACTACATAATATTACTTTTGCATGTTTTTATTCATGCATTTATTATGCTAGTGTCCATTTATCTTGCCTTTTTTTTTAACCTGCTATTATGTTTTTGCTGTCTCTGCGTGCTGTATAGTATTCTATTTTATGCCTGTATTCTGTTCATTTGTTCCCGACTTGGTGGCCATTTAGATTGTTTCTCTCTCAAGAAGTCAGTAATATCCATCTTTGTATCTGTATGAGGCCTTTCCTAACATACAGCATTTGTAAATTTTGTACTATAGGAAGGATTGTGGCATGGTGTTAAAACTTTACAATTCCTCTTGTGGTAGAGTTATACTGATTCTAAAATTTTTACTTTTTCCGGCATCAATAGCATTGCTTTGTTTTGCCATGTTTTCAAAATTTCATTCTCCATCTTCCCCCTCTATTATCTACACCTTCCCACCTGTCTCCTGCCCCTCCTCATAGATCTACTCATAAGCCAACATCCCATTCCATTAATGCTTTACCAGTGTGGTTGCTCAGAGATGTACATACATATTGCTTTCCTGTGACACTTTTCTTAGAAACAGCAAAAATAAATTTGATGGAAAAAAATCACATAGAAAGATCTATTCTTTAAAATGTCAGCTATCAGGCCGATATGAATGACTTAGATTCAGGAAGTGACAAGGAATCTATTGTCATTTTTGAAACAGAAATTACTGATCTTTAACCCTTGACCAGCCAGATCATCCCAGATAAGATTCCTTGTTAGTCCGTAAGTGAGGGCAGCAGGCAGCCTACTCTGTACAATGCATATTCATTTCTCCATATATCAGACCTCATCAGTGAATATTTTATGACAGTAGCCAGGTAATTAAGGAAATATTCAAAGGAGCAAAGGGGTCAAGTGACACGGTGAGGAGGAGGGAGAAGGCTTAGATGCTAATAGTTCATGTTCTAGAACTTAATTGGCTTAAAACTCTTAGACGTAAATAGACAAAGTATTGTATTTTTACACATGGGAAATTTTTATATTTCACTTCTCTGTTTATGCGTGGGCCATGAGGAGGAAACTGAGGACTGAGTGGAGGCCACACAGATCTTACCGGTGCCAAATGACATTTGAATGCATGTGAACTTCTCTGAGTTCAAGTGCTCTTCCATTGCATGACTATGTGGCTTATAGCCCTTGTCTCAAAAGGTGAATATTTCACCTTTCTACACATGTTGTAAGTTGTAACTGTCCTTGCAATGAACAGGAGCGCTTGATGTAGACAATGTAATGGTTTGGAAAGAGTTTGAACTTGCAGTCACAATCATAATGGCCTCTCATCAGCCTTGTGGCCCCGGGCAAGTGCCCCTCTCTCCTTATCAATAAGGTGAGCTAGCCTTACACATACATGAAATCGTCAGATTTCACCATTGTCAAACATCAGCTTCCTTTCTTCTGGCTTTTTTCCCTTTAGAACTCCAACAAGTAGCAAATGTGTTCATTGAAGTTTTAGACATGAAAATTAGTGTTATTTAGAAAAGTTGTGGTTGGGTGAGTGAATTAAAGCTTTACAGCATAATGTTTAAAAGTTCAGATGTGTTAATTGCGCAGAATCCATTTACACAAATAACAGAGTACTTCCAATATCTCTTTTAGAGATTTGCTAGAATGAAAATATGATTTGTGATTATCATCATAATCCTGAAAATAAATATCTGTTGGTGTACGCTGTTTAAATTTAAGTGTGGGTTGCATTTGCACTATTAATTCCCAAGAAAGCATAAGAGAGTGGCTAATGCAGAACTTCAACCCGTGAAGAGTCAAATGCTTTGGAAATTGCCTTCCTTCCATGAAACCTAGAAAACTGGACTGTGACCCCCCAAAAAAGAAAACAATGGAGTGAGCCATGCAATCATCCCGAGTTACTGCTGCGGGTCAGTTTCCAGGCCATCAGCACAGGACAATGAACACAAGTGGGCCCACTGGTTTGCTGACTGGAGGGGACAGAGCCTGTATTTTAGAGAGGCAGCCATAGCTTATAGGCAGAGTACCAGAGAGGGGGCTACACAGACAGAGAGCTCTGGAGATCAGCAGAGCATTCTCTTTGAGTCTCCGCACGAAGGGGGCAGGAGTGAATTTTCATGAGCCAGAAGAGCCATCGTAAGGCAGTGGGCCGAATGATTCCCAGGGCTCACATGGTTTGGGAGGAGTTTGTGTTCTTACCAACCATAGTGAAGAAATCTGGTATGACATGGGCTTTGGGCAGAATCCTCAGAGAGGTCGTAATGTTATTTCCAGGCAAATTAGCTCTAACGTAGGTGCTCTGGGTTCACCCTAGCAAAGCTTAAGCAAGCCTTGAAAGGGTCAAAATGATTTGCAAGTAAAATTCCATAACAAAGCCAAGTACTAAAGGAAAAAAAAAAGAAACCGACAAAATCCAACACCAATGACACAAAATTCACAGTGGCCAGGAAATTAATTAATTAATTATTTGTTTGTTTTTATTTGTTTAATGTTTGTTTATTTTTGAGAGAGAGACACAGCGTGAGCAGGGGTAGGGCAGAGAGAAAGGGAGACACAGAATCGAGGCAGGCTCCAGGTTTGGAGTTGTCAGCACAGAGCCTGAGGTGGGGCTTGAACTCATCAACCACATAATTGTGACCTGAGCTGAAGTTGGATGCTCAACCTACTGAGCAATCCAGTTACCCCTGGCTAGGAAATGATTTAAAAAGATCACTCTTCTTGCAAATAAGTAGGAAAAAAATGCCTGATACCCAGGAGAAAGATCTATCAGTATAAAAGAACAAAACCCAACAGAGATAAAGGAATTAGGGGATAAGGATCTTAAGACAACATTTGTAAAAATCTTAAATATGCTTAAGGGTGTAAGAGAAAACATGAAAAAGATGAAGAGAGAAATGATAGATATGATAAAGAACCAAATGAAACCGAGAAGTGAAAAATACAATATCCACAAAGAAAAACAGACTGAATGAGACTAACATTAGACACTGCACAAGATCAATGAACTTGAAGACAAAGCAATAGAAAGGATCCAAATTAAAGTGAGAGAGAGAATAGGACTGAAGAAAATGAACAAGTTCTCTGTGACATAGCAGTCTAACATATGTTTAATTAGAGTCTTAGAGTAAGAGTAAAAAGAGAGGGTAATAGAGAATAATTTTTTAGAGTCCAAGACAATCAGCCAACCTCAGGAAAACTAAAAATAGAGAAAACCACAGTGTGTCAGTCAGTGTTCCATTAGAAGAGGGAAACCACATGGTAGTTTGGAGGAAAAGCAATTCGAAAGGGAAGGTTTAGTACAAAGAATTATTAACTGTAAGAGGGGATTGGCATAATGAGCGATTGACTAGTAAGAAATAAAGAGGATACTAAAGAATACGGGAGCACCAGTATAAGGAGCAGCCACTACACCTAAGGCTGAGTGAAAGTGCTTAAGGAAGATACCCTCCAAGGGCTGAGATCCAGACCTCATTGCAGAGACACAGCTGTGGTTCACTGATGGCAGAGAAATCACCGTGGTGCTGTGCTGTGGAACTTGCTGGAAATGTGCCCTCTGGAACTTGCTAAAATTCCATACTCTGGGGCACCGGGGAGAGCTGTTTATGGGATGGTGTTTCACTGAAGGCACTCTGCTACAAAACCACCTGAGTAGGGTGCCAGGGGGAGTTGCTGGCAATGAACTGCTGCTGGCTGTGTGCACTGCACAGTCCTGCCAAACGAGCACAGCACAACCTGATGGAAAGCCCCTTCCTTCCGCAGTGTCTTTCCCAGCATCCTTTATTGACAAAACTTACAACCATTGGCAAAGGAAAAAATAGATGAAGGGTCCAGATCCATTTTTCGCAGAGTAGACAGTGAAATATGAAACTGGAGCTGAAAGACAATAAATTGATAATTGGCACAGTCCACCCATTGACTACTGAGCTTCCATATGTGCTCTTCCACATTCATTTGAGCTTCCGTACATCATCAAAACAGCTCTATCTTTGCACCTAGTAAGATACATCCATCCATCTGACAAGTAAAAGTTTCTATCCTTTCCCCAAAAGGAAAAACGTCACAGTTCCAATAATCATTGTACCCAGTGCTGTATTAATTCATCCTCAAATTTAGCTATAGACTGTTCTCTTACTTAAACACTGAAATGTAAAGGCAATTTCTAATAATTTATATATAAAATAAGAATAGTAAGAAAGAAGCAGGTGGCTAGAGAATACAAATATATGCACACAATGAAGAGAAAATATGTAAAGCTCCTTCAGTCATCACGTTTGTAATTGGTCCCAAGATTGTTGTCATTAGCTGTGTCTTCTTTCTTTAACTGCTATCCTGTATCTCCTTTGTTCTCAGCCAGTATTTCAGCTGCCCTGGGGTCTTTTTCTGGTGGAGTGACCCAGACATTCTTTCCTGAATGGCTCAAGTCCTCAACCATTCTGCTTGTTCTTGTAGGTTTTAAATAACTTATACTATTGGGCATGGAATTATCAAGAGGCATCCTCAGTGATCCCCTGGGTTATTGACATACTTTTCCTTGCCTCCACTGTATGGTAGTAATTCAATTTTCCTTTGCTAATTGGGATCAATCACTTCAATGAGTAGACCCACATCTGTTTTACCTATTGGCTCAGTGGTCTAAGAAGCCCCAAATGGCCAGGTAGGAGTTTTAGTGACATTTATTCCGGAGGGAAGCATTTTCCCCTTGTGAACCATTGCCAGAATTCTATACCCAGCAAAATAGTCTTCAAACATAAAGGCAAAATACTTTTTCAGATCAACAAAACCGAGAGTCCTTCTTTGTTTATTTGTTCTTTTGTATGTGTCATTTAAATAAATCTATCCTCTATTCAAATGGCTTCTTTTAAAATTGTATATTTGTTTTGATTTTTTTTCGGTTTCACTATAAGTATACATCTGTATTTCTTTCATAGTTTCTTGCTTAGTACTTATTAGGTTTCACAAATATGTGAGATGATATCTTTCATCTGTTCTGGAAAATGTTTAGCTGTTGTTTTTTTGAATATTGCTTCTGCTTCATTTTTACTGTATTCTCCTGAGTGTTCACTTAAGCACATAATAGACCTTCTTCTTACTATCTATGTTGTACACTTTTGTATACCCTACACTTCTTCACTAACTCTCCCTTCAACTGGATGTAATCTGATAGACTCTTCCACTGAGTTGTTAGTTTTTCAGTTTTATAATTTCTACTTGGTTTTTCTCCAAATCGTCTATGTCACTGTTTAATAATTTCCAATTTGATGCTGATAACTTTAATCTTGGCTTTATAGTAATACTAGGAATTACACAGTCTGTAGTCTGATAATTCCACTATCTAGAATTCTTGTGGATCTGTTTCAGTTTTCTGTTATGTCTGCTGATTCTTGTTTACAGCATCTTGCTTCTTTGTAGACTTGGTTATCTTTGAGTCTGTTGGACACTAAAATTATAGGAATAACTTGAGGCCTCAGATGATAAAATCTTCTCTGGAATATATTTAGGGTCTTTATGAATTACAAAATTCTGTGGTACCTACTTGAATTAATTAGTAATTAATCTCAATCTACAGATTGAGATTCCATTGTGTTGTTGAGAAATAAATGTATACATCTGTCTTTATCTATCCATATTATTAAATCTATTAATTTGGGGAAGCTAACTTTGGACCAGGCATTTATATTCCTGGGGTTTTTTTTGTATTTGATTAAAACTTATTTGATTAATGTTCTAGTTTCCCTTTTAAGCTCCTTGTTGTATATGTCAAACATTAAATAAGATTATTCTAGATTTAGTATTTTGAATCATATAACTTTTAAGTCTTAAGTGATTAATAAATATATTTATATTGCCCGAGTGAAAAAACTTTTTTTTAAAAAAAGAAAAGTTCTGTATGTGATCTCTATTTCTACTACTTTAAAAGACAGTTGGGAGTACAAGGAACAGAGTAGTAACAGTGTTTTTTCAGAAGAACAGCCACACAAATATTACACTGTAATTTGTCCTGACTATTGTGACGGTGCCTTACAGAATCTGAGAGGTTTGATCACAGTGATATGGTCCCTGAAAGGCTCTGTCCAGTAGCTACCTGCCTGATACTACAGACTGCTGTAGATAAATGAAATATTAAAAGTTACTTTGAAATAATTTAAGTACCTTAATCATTAAGCATGGATCTCACTCTTTTCTAAGAGCTGCTGATAATTGTGCTTTTTTGAGTTCAATATTCATTCCAACAAGAAGATAAAACCAAATTGAAGCACGTCATAAGAATTTCTCTTTCCTTACCCTTTTTTTCTTGCCAGACTGTCATCTTATTTAACTTTCTTCAGCTTTATTACATCTAACCATAAATATCTTACAGCTATCCCTCTGATTATAACATTGTTCCTTTGGGGAAAATGAGGCTTTAAATTATACTATTTTTACAAATGCTTCTAGGATTAGAAATATAATGTTACTCAAATGAGTAATATGCATATCAGTTTACTTTAAATTTATTTCTTTTTAAATATGAGGATAAATATTGCTCTATTTATAACTAAGTCACCAGATATATTTCTCTTTTTTCACAGGAGACAAAATCATACTCAAGCTTAGCTATAAGAATATGTATACATGAGGGAATTAAAGTTATTTTGAATCTATTATCTTCCTTTCTGTCCCATTCTTTTTTTTCTTCATTATATTATCCTCTCAGAAACTCTATGTTTAAAGAAAGGAAAAGACAAAATAAGATGGCAGATACAGAAATACATTTTCCCTTCTTTCATACACAAA
>NW_027527932.1:6536130-6613646 GCF_008692635.1 Crocuta crocuta
CCTACATTTTCTCCTTCTTGGAAAAGAAAGTATTGTAACTTTTTTTGATTATATTTTTTATTTGAAGATTAGACTAGTAATTTCTAATTTCAATGATTTTTTAGCCTTTAATTTTTTTAAGTAGAAATAGTCGTATCATCTCATTAGCATTCTCAAAAATTTAAATACTTTTTTGTCTTTTGTGAAATTTGACTTAAGATCATTTTAATACTTTAATTTTTCCCAAAACAAGGATCCCCAGAAAGCTCAGAGGGATGTAAAAGGGAATAAAAAAGAACAAGATAGCTATCTAAATCATCTTAGCCTAGGATTATATTTCATAGGTCCTCTTAGGTTCTTTAACTATGTAAGGTTCACTGAATGCTTGAGATGGAGCCACACGCCCTGGGTCAGGAGACTAGATGCCAAGTCAGGCATCTAAGCCTCAGCACCATGTCAGACCCAAATCCTTAGTGCATGATCTGATCCTTACTATTTAACAACTAAACTGGACACACTTTGAGTACTTTCACCAAACTATTATAGTGCTACATTAGGTAAAACAAAAACCACAAACAAACAAAAACTCATCGAAAGGCCTGGATTGTGGGGCACCTGGGTGGCTCAGTCGGTTAAGAGTCTGACTTGACTTCAGCACAGGGCATGATCTCACAGGAGTTAGATCGAATCTGTTGTCGGGCTCCATGCTAGGTGTGGAGCCTGGATTATATTATGGTGTATGTATCAATTAGCCGAAGATATAAAATAGTCTTTTAAAGAACCAAATTCAGGGGTACCTGCATGACTCAGTCAGTTAAGGGTACGATTTCAGCTCAGGTCATGATCTCAGGGTCCATGGGTTCAGGCCCTGTGTCAGGCTCTGTACTAACAGCTCAGAGCCTGGAGCCTTCTTCAGATTCTGTGTGTGTCTCTCTCTCTGCCCTTTCCCCTGCTCACGCTCTGTCTCTCTCTCAAAAATAAATAAACATTAAAAATATTTAAAGAACCAAATTTATTTCTCTCTGTGGAAGGAATAGTATTAGTGTTTTTTGTTTCTTATGAGACTGACTTCCCTGTATCCTGTCTACTGTCTAAGTCAGTATGTTGTGTACTCATATACTGATACTAAATGTGTCTTGAGACCTTCAGTTATATAATTATATCCTGTTCCCCTTGGTGCTTTCAGAAATACAACATTGATTTCCCATTTAGTGTGGCCAGAGCTTTTGTTGTTTTAAGTTTTGCTTTTGTAGAGTCCATTGTTAATAGTATCATAATGCCTTTGGTACTTAAAGTCTGGACAAAACATTCCTTCTTTGTGTTGTGTGAAAGAATAATTAACAGGTGGAGGCTCCAATGCTTCACTGGCTTAAGAGCTAGTCTACGTCCCCATAGGGCCGATGCAGAAGGTGGGAACCCAAGTGCCAGCTAATTCAACCCAGCATCTGTGAGAGCCAGGTAAAATCATTGCATCCCTCTGACTCTTAAGTATTATCAAGTGAAGTAACCAAAAAATGTCGGTACCCACTGGCTCCCAGAGATGATTCTGGCAGTATTGTTTTATTGCTATTATTGCTTTTTTTCCAGAAAGAAAGTCCTTGGTAGTTGGGGTGACCATTGCTATTCCTATCTGGTCTAAACCTTGTATCACACAGTTGGGACCAATGTCATCATTCGTGGAGAAACGAACACACTCATTACTCAAATGATCAGCAACCCCACACCATCATCTTTGTAACCCGTCATCCAAGAATGAAAAGGAGGCAGCAAATCTGTGGACCGCCATGTTTGCTGGAATGGACCCGCACGTCATACTGGTCGCTGGCAGCATTCTCTTCCAACAGTTCTCTTCCTGACTCTGTGGTAGGCAGGTTAATAGTCCCCCGAAGAACTACTGAATGCGTTAGGTCACATGGCAAAGGGAATTAAGGTCAGATGAAATTAAGCTTACTAGTCAGCTGACCTTGAGATGGAGGAATTATCCTGGATTCTCAAGGTGGGCCCAGTGCAGTCTCCCAGCAGTCTCAACCTCCTTAACATGTGGAAAGGGGAGACTGGAGAGGAGGTCGGAGGAATGCAAGTTGAGAAGAGCTCAACCTGCTACGGCTAGCTTTGAAGATGAAGGACAGGAGCCACCAGCTAAGGGATGCCGGCAGCTTCTAGAAGCTAAACGTGGCAAGGTGGTAGATTTTCCCCTAGAACTTCCAGAAAGGAATACAGCCCTGCTGACATCTTGATTTCAGCCCAGTGAAGCCCATTTCAGACTTGGGAATTGCAGAACTGTAAGGTGAATTTATGTTATTTCAAGCCACTAAGTGTGTGGTGATTTGTTATAGTAGCAGAAGGAAACGAAAACAACATCCTTAATTATTTCATCATTCATTCTGCTGGACCATGAGGCCTAGTGATGAAAAGCAGATAAATCAAGCGTTTAAGATTATTTTAAGTTCACTTACACTACTGTGAGAAAAAACAATGTCTGCCATCCAAACATCCCAGAGCCACCGTTTGTGGGCATAGATATTTCAAGTGACATCAGGAACACTTTGCGGCACTTAGGAATTTTAATACAATTCAGGAAAATTCTGCCTCTGGAACGTCCCTGAACTCACAAAAAACTGAACAAATGTTCGAATACATTTTTATTGAGAAATAATTTCTAACTACATACGTTAAAGTAAAAAGAGGTAGGGCTAGAGTCAGTGATGTGCTGGAGCAGGCTCGTACTGGCTTGAAAGACAGAGTTGTTGACATTTTAGGAATTTTGTGAGGTGTGTATTTACTCCTCAGAAATCAGCAGACCCTACTATGGAAGAGCGGATGTCCAGCCTGCATCAGCCCAGCACCACCTAGGGTTCTCGGGCCAAGTGTCCTCATTGCACCTTGTGCCTTCTCACTCTTAACTTCCATCACCACTGTCAGTAGAGCATAAATCTTCCAGATGCCTTTGCGTGTGGTTATAGATCTTGGGATTTCCAGATAAAACATCTGATTCTGTGAGCATTTTTTTCTCCCTTTAATTTTTCAAATGTCACGATAAACTTACACTTCTGGAGCTTGCTTTTTGTCCCCTCGGCAAAATCTTGGACATCTGTCCACGTGAGCTCATATAGGTCTGCCTCATCTTTTACATTATGGATCATGCATCGTATGTGTAGCGTGCGTATACTATCATGTGGTTAAATTTGTGGAACAATTGCTCTACTTATGAATATGTGCATCGTTTTAAAATTTTTTACCACTACAAACGCTGCCCCAATGGATAGCTTTGTACTTGCTCTCTGGCCATTGGAAATCTAGGAATAATAATGACATTTGGAATATCTGGGTTTAAGGATAAGGGATTTATAATTTTAATATAAATGCTTCCAAAAGGGGTCATAATAATACACAGATCTACCAACAGTGCATGGCAACAGTTCCTCTAATTTTGACCTAGATGGAGTTAATTTCTGTTTGCCAACAAAATGGATAAGCAGTGGTCATTTTACTTTATTTATTTTTTCAATGTTTATTTATTTATTTTGAGAGAGAGAGAGTGTGTGAGCTGGCGAGACAGGCAGAGGAAAAGAGAGGGAGAATCCGTGCTCAGCGCAGAGCCCCATGTGAGGATCACTCCCATGGACCATGAGATCAGGAACTGAGCTGAAATCAAGAGTCAGGCATTTCACCAACTGAGCCACCCAAGTGCCCCAAAATGGTCATTTTAACTTGTGTTTTACTTAGCATCTTATGTTTGTTGGACATTGTATGTTTTCAGAGAATTACCTCTTCTGGTCCTTCCCTCACTTTTCTCTTTTTGCCTTTTTTTTTTTTTCTAATCAATTTGGAGGCTATATTCTGGATGCTAATTATTTTTTTATTATTATGTCATAAATATTTTCTGTCAGGTGGTCCTTTCACATTGTTTTTTTTTACACTGTAAATAATCTTTTGATTTTGGAATAGTGTTTAGTTTACAGAGAGGTTGCCAAAATAGTACATTCCCATACCCACCCCGCCTTGATTCCATTCCCCCTCTTGTTAACAGTTCACATTGCTATGGTACATTTGTCACAACTAATGAACCAGTATTGATATATCATTATTAACCAAAGTCCATGCTCAATTCACATTTTATTAATTTCCCACCCCAACGTCTTTTCTGTTTCAGCTTCCATTCAGCATGCCAGGTTACGTAGTTACACAGGTTACACAGTAACCTGGCATGTTACTACTACTACATGCTAGTGGTCGAGTCTTCTTAGACTCTGACTTGTGATTCTTGTCAGACTTTCCCTTTTTTACTGACCTTGACAGTTTTGAGGAGTACAAGTCAGGTATTTTGTAGATTGTCCTTCACTTTGAGTTTGTCAGATGTTTCATCATGGCTTGGCCAGGTTGTGGTTTAGGGAGGAAGATCATGGAGGTGAAGTGTCATCTCAGCGAATCATATCAAGGGAGCATGTGCTCATTAATTAACCCTTAATCTCCCGGAGAAGGGAGTGTTTGAAGTAGGAGGTATTAAGTGAGTCATAGACTGGCAACCATGTGTCTGCTTTTTACTTTCCTTCTATAGAAATCGAGTATCACTTTAGCAAGAGCTAATGGGCACAAAAAGAGAAATTAGGATACAGATATTCAAGATTATTGAATAATCCTCAGTAATTGTGTGTTTAATATTTATAAAGTCAGGTTTTTTTTTTTTAGTTTATTTGTGGAAGATGGATTTTGCCCATGGGATTACACTAGTTAAGCTTTCTCTGAGGCTATTGTTAAAAAAGGATGGTTTCTTATGTTTTGTTTATTAATAGTAATAATAAGTAATAGGACAGAAAATAAACAAAGTAAAGAACAGTACAGCACATATTGCGTTTATAATAGTATAAATTTGCAATTACATCTAATGACCAACATTAAGTACAGTGTATTAAATTATTCAAATTGCTCTTCAGTATAAATTACACCATTGATTAGATTTACGGTGGTAGCTATGAGATGTAAACTAAATATTGTGACATTCTTTAATTGAAATAAATGCTTGTACTTCAATTAATGGCAATTTTTTAGCTCATTAACTCTAGAAATTTGTTTTTATGGTCTATTCAGGATTCTACAATCAAATGAATTGAGACATAAACAGCCTGGCTTTATTAAGAACAAATCAATGTCATATAAACCTTATCATATTTTTTTGATGTAACATAAGGTAGCACATAAAATTTGCAATGCAAAGAAGTGAAAATATCTGGATTCGTCTCTCATAAGTCTTGTTACGTCAAATATGTCTGCTTCTTTCCAAATAATGGTTTGTGGGCGAGTGATACGTAGGCCTTAAATAGTGTATGAATTTTGCTCTTCTGTGCTTAAGGCATTTTAGAATTCTTCATTGGCCCCCTGAAAATACAGCCACATTCTGGGGCTCCTGGGTGACTCAGTCAGTTAAGGGGCCAACTCTTAATTTCGCCTTGGGTCATGTTCTTACGGTCCATGGGATTGAGCCCTGCGCTGGGCTCTGTGCTGATAGCACTAAGCCTGCTTGGGACTCTCTCTCTCTCTCTCTCTCTCTCTCTCTCTCCCTTTCTCTCTGCCCCTCCGCCCCCCTCAAAATAAGTAAATAAGCATTTAAAAAATACAGCCACATTTTAACCTAAAGTACAGAGTAGGCACATTTAGCATGGCTGTGCCAAAGTGTACTAGCAAGTGGGTATCACCTTGGGGAAGGGCAGTATCTGTACAAAATATAAAACTCTCCCAAACTCTTGTCATGTCGCTTGAACAATGGGAAAGGGGTACAGACTTCGAAGGACAGCGAACAAAATATCAACATCTAACTGACATTCCTCAAAGTATAGGCCAAGGACACATATCCAAATGACCTTGAGTATGCACTGAAATGCAGACCCACTGAATTAGATGCTTAGGAATTGGGAAGGTGTCTGCATGTTAACCAGCTCCTTGGGTATCCTTATGCAAACTGAAGTTCAGGATCCCTTGGTATGAAGGGCACTGTTTTATTTATAATATGGGAGGGAGAATAAGAATGAGTGCATGAAGTTCTCAATTATAAAGGGCTTCCTAGCAGATAGAATATTTGTGACAAGCGGTTTTGTGTTTCTGAGGATATCATTTTCCATATAGCTTGTCTTTTCTTCAACCCTTTGTGGTTATTGACCCTGTCACACTCCACCTTGTAGTTATTATGTATCTCTACTGCACCAGACTATAATCTCCCTGAGGGCAGGAGTCATGTGACCTCAACTCTACATCCTTACAGCACCTATTTGATTGGGGGTACCTAAATATTTGATGATCTGAATTGAGAACACAACTGGCTAATTAGGTTGAGATAAAGTATAACTATTGCTGAACATTTGTGTTATCGCCAAGCCTAAAGGCAATTATGATAAATAGCATTTGAACAATAGGCATAGTTTCTGCCTGCCAGAAATTAATTCAGTTAGTTCTGGTTATTTCCTAACATTTTCTTAGTTTATTCCATAGAAAACCTTTTCTATCACTTTGCTTTACATTTATACAACAATTTCTCCCCAGCCTTGAGGGATCTTTTTCTGAGGCACACAAAGGAATGTTCATTAGGTACAGAGGAATCAATGTTTGGATTAAATATAAATATTATTTATGGTTATTTACAATATCTTATGAATATGATTTATGGTTATTTAGGGAATAATAATAATAATAAACGTAATACAGAAAGGCATACTAACGATACTTAATTCATTCTAACCTAGTAATAACAGGTGAATGTTATGTGTTGATTTCCCCAGTCCGCCACTTACTTGTTAGAAAATCATGAGATCTCCTTCCCCTTAATGAACTCAGAGTGCTTTTCTTGTTCCTTGGGTTTGGGGATGGTAGGGGTTGGGGAAGAAGAAGGCTAAAGAGACTCCATGGTTGTGTTGTTTTATGACTTCATCAGCCCAGGCCACACAAACAGCTAGTGAATGGCAAGATGGTAGCACCGTGTTATAGATCACCTACCTCTGGAGACGTAATCACAGAGGGAATTATTACTTTGTAAACTTAATACTTTTTAGCTACTAACATCCAAGAATTGCCTTCCACAAGCTTATCTCTGAGCAGCCCTGTCCAGCCACTGCAGGTCACACTGGGAAGCGTGTTCCAACCCAGTCCTTCCAATGGGGGGAGTCCTAACTTTACTGTCCTGCGCTTGGTCTTAGTATCTGGTACGTAAGGTATGTCCTTCTCCCCTAGCCTTCTGTGGTGCCCAGTCCCTTGTCATTGTTACGGTGTGAACTCTGGCTCTCTGGCGGACTGGGAGTTTTCTCACAAATCCCATCTGTCTTGACTGGGACTCCAGGCCAGCCTCAACTTCTTATTTGAATTGTGCATCATCCCAGCGACCAAGCAAGGGCACAGTCAACAGTGGCTGTAGACTTGGCTGTTGTCATCAAAGGAGATGTCATGTCAGTCCTATGTCCTTCTGCCTGATGCCCTGAACTGTGAAGCAAGCCATAGCTGAAACTTTTACTCATCTTTTACTTAGAAGACTTGGGCCATGTTAGGATTAAAAACAAAATTAAATTTTTGAAAATCTCCAATTAAAAACAAGGTGAAACATTGAAGTTGTGCACAGAAAGGATTTTAAATATTGTTACAGGGTCATGGTGTTTTAGATCTATGATCATTTGAGGGGTGGAAAGGCACCTGCCAAGGTGGATGGCCATGGCTTGGGTGGCGGGCGTTTGCCATCTCTCTGGTCACCTGCATACATGACCCCTTCTCCCTCAGTGTGCCTGGTCTGGGTGGGATGGGAAATTCAGGTGCCCGACCTTTGTGAGGGGAGCCTGTGTCTTTGTGAGGGATCCCTGTGTCTCCTTCCTCCAGTCCTTGTCACCACAGTCCTGCACATGACAAAGCGAACCCATGGAGACTGCAGAGGTGCCTTTTCCTGACTTTTCCAAGCTGGGATTTTCAGTCTGTCCTCCAGACTCAGAGGCTTTCCTGGATTTTTCTAACAAGTTACCTTTTGCTGCTTCTAGCCAGAGTTCATCTTTTGTTGCTTGAAATTGAAGAATTGCCAACCAGTGAAATCGGCAAGTGGTAGAGGGTGTTGTGTTGTGTTGTCTGGGAGGCACTGTCAATTATCTGTTTTTGTTCCAAACAGGGCGAAGGAGACTTCCATCTCTGATGTCACAGTGTTGTTATTTTCAACCTATGATTACCTTAATGATGTTCTGGTCCATGAATCAGGAACACATGTTCAAGTTTATCTTCTTCACATCCTAAAGAATTTACAAAGGAGACATTTACAAAGTGGTAATTCCTACAGAGGATGACATCTCTGGGAGCCAGAAACCCCGAGAATGTTGTCAGTGCCATGACATTCAACAGCTAGTCATGTGCCACATCCTTTAAACTTTACATTAATCAAAATCATTAATGAAATTAGCAATGCAAGCCAGCCTCATTAGTTTCAATTCACTCTATGATGTGTAATAAAATACGAAGAACACGTGGCCTGTATCAGGAGCCATGTTGATCTCAATAGCTCTCATCGCTGGTTTAAATGAACGCTGCCTCTCACCTAATTCACAGGTTTCAATTGCCACAGAAGCTTAATTAATTCATAATTGACACCTTAGCCCTCTTATTCCCAGAAAGACTGTCATTGTTTACTGATTTCCATAATTTACTCTTGGGGGAAAAAAACTCGCAGTCTCTGTGGGGTTTGTAGTTATGAAGCCAAGCGCTCAAGATCGTAATCATCAGGTGAGGAAATATCACCTTGCAACTTTTGAATCTCAAACTGTGATAATTGTACAGTTTTTATTAAACTTTAGTTTTTTGTGACAAAGAAATCGAAACAATGCGTTTTGTTTATCTTTGTGGAAGAGTTTTTCATTGTTATACATAAACATTTAGTTTTCTCCAGCTTTATTGAGGTGTAATTGACAAAATGATATGGATTTAAAATGTACAATGTGATGCTTTGATATATGCATACATTCTGAAATGATTACTGCAATGAAGTTAATCAGAGTTACCATTGTGTGTGTGTGTGTGTGTGTGTGTACATACGTGCACGTGTGTGCTTGGTTAAGACCTACTCTGTTAGCAGATTTCAAGTAGACAATACAGTATTGTTAACTATGGCCTCCATTCTGTACATTGGATCCCCAGAGCTCCTTTATCTTACAACTGAAAGTTTATACCCTTTGACCGGCCTTTCCCCTCTGTCCCCATCCCCTAAGTCCCTGACAACTACCATCTTCTGTTTTCATGAGTTAGACTTTTTTTTTAATGCGGAATAATTTTCAATATTTACCTTTGTAGAATAAGAATCTGTGTATCTTTGTGGAAATTTGCAAAGAAGGATCATATGAGATTTTTGCCTTTTGAAAAACAGACTTGTAGTAAAGTCTGTAGACAGATTCATACCTGTGGTAGAAAAAAGTGAAAAGCAAGTCCTGCGGCAGGATGATGCCACCATGTGTTAAGAACCTCGACAGCAGAGGGACTAAAATATGTGACTGGGTCATGGAAATGTGTTGAAGGCAGCAGATTTCTCTGTCATTATGTGTGTTTCCTGGGAAGTGTCGGTGGTGAGGAATGGGGCTGGCACTGAACTTGTAGTTGTGTGTCAGCTGATGATTCCTACAGTCACCACCAGAGGATGTTCTAGGCACGTTTTTGGTCAGAGCAACACTGACTAAAATAGCCAGTCCTTCCAACAGAAATAGCATAACGGCTCTGAGGACGTGGAAAATCTCAATGTCAACAGCAGCTCATAAAATGGAGAAGAACATGGGATCGGCTGTGTTTAGAAGTCTGAGACATTTAGCTTAACTATTCTTGAATCATTACCATGATACTGACAAGCAAAGATATTCCTGAGAAATCTGTCAGATTTAGTCCTTGACTGCATGGTTAATAGAGGAAATAGCTAGGCTGCCCAGATTACAATTCTTTTTGAGTTTTGGGAAAGCAGCCATTTTGCTTGTGAGATGATGATGGTGATGATGATGATGATGACGACGACTGTAATTCTTGTGGGGAGACCAAGGGAAGGGAGAAAGGAGAGACACAGGGAAGAGGGGAAAAAAAAGAATTTTAGTGTAGGGTTCCCTAGATAGAGGAAGGAAGGATAGAGAAATATGCCTTATATTCATTAGAGAAATCAGCTATAAAATACTATCAAAAGGGTGCCAAGACCACCTGTGGTAAATAAGAGCTTTAGAAACTGAAATCTGATAGCAAGGTCTGCTATCAAATGTCAAGTGTCAAAAACTACTTAGAGGTCGAATCTCAAGTCAGTGCAAAAGATATACAGTTAAGTTGAAAAGCAACATGTTTCCCATCAGCTTATTTCATTATAGAAATTACATCCTTTTTGCATGCTGCAACAACACTTGAGAATATGCAATATATATGAAAATGAATAAGTGTACTCTGTTGTTAAAGGTCAATCATTTATGTGTGTGCATTTGTGCGTGTGTGAACATACATACACACTGAAAAGCACAAAAAATATTTTCCAAGTTTAAGAGCATGTGCTTTAATATACTATTTTAAAGACCATCCTCTGCCTTTAATTAAAAGGTGTATTCCACATTTATTTATTTGCTGTCATGGGAAGAATATTTAAGATCTACCCGCTCAACAAATCTTTAAGGACACACTACACTGTTGAATAGTCTATGGGCACAATATCGTACAACAGTCCTCTAGAATTGATTCATGTTAAGTAACTAGAAGTTTATGTTGGTTGATTAGCAACTTCCCATATCTCCCCATATCTCCAAGACCCTGACAATCATCATTCTGCTCTCTGCTTCTATGAATTAGACTACTTGAGATACCTCGTATAAATGGAATCACGCAGAATTTGTCCTTCGGAGCTTATTTCACTTGTTTCACTTAGCAGAATGTCCACAAAGGTCCTCCATGTTGTCACACACATATGGCAAGGTGTCCTTTCTTAAGGCTCAGCAGTATCCCATTGTATGCATGTTCCACATTTTTTTTAGCCATTCACCCATCAATGAACCTTTAGGTTATTTCCGTATCTTGGCTACTATGAAGAGATCTGCAATATATTTATTTTTATAAGGTTTATTTTTTAATAAGATTCTCATAGTAAAATAATGAAATAATTTGTATAAGTTGTAGTGGCAGCTGCAATTCGTGTAACAAAAATATTTGGCAACTGGACTCCTGTAGGCATGGAACATAGCAAGCAAGTGGACTTTGTGTACAAGTTAAGATCATGGCTGCAATCCTATGGGATTGATTGAAAACACCTTCTTAGAAATGTTGGAGGGCAGTGTAAGAATTCCAGTCTCTGGAATTCCACTGCCACTCTAATTACTCCTGCCCATTTCTTTATTATGTAAACATGGACTGGGCACACAACGGGGTACTGTGGTGGCCCACAGGATTAATGTGAGAATAGAAGGAAATAGCAAATGTCTTGTGAGTGGCCAATGGCCCACAGTAGGCTTTGAATCAGTATCAACTGCTATTATTTCATTCTTTCTTTCTTTCTTTTTTTTTTTTTTTTTTTTGGTCAGCCAGCATTGTACTCTAAAACACCAAATTCCATTGAGTTTGGAAGGGAAACAGAAACTCTGGTCTTCAGAAAGTTTGAAGAATCATGTGAGTTAGTTGGAAAGAAAGTTCCATGAGAAGCCTTTCTGGTCTCCTTCCTAGACTACCTGTCACCAGCATCACCGATTGTATCACTTGTTACCACCCTAATGATTCAGGATAGGCTGATTTTAATCAAAGGGATATTAATATCCTACAATGTCTTTATCTAAGGTGGCATTAATAGCAGTAAGTCTTGGTTTATTGGGGGTAGTGAGGACAGCCCAAGGCACAGGGATCACCCAGGAGGTGCAAGTGTTAGGCAACACAGGTTTCAGGGACACGTGCCAAATGACAGAGTGCTTGATGGAGTGACTGGAGGGGTGAAATGGAAAGGAGAGATAATAGAAAAAAACTTGCCCTCTGCCCAGTGTGATTTGGTTTCCTAACCAGACTGCGGGGCTGTTATTTACTATTATTGAACAACTCAGCTTTCTTTAAAAAATACTTAAAAAGCCGGGGCGCCTGGGTGGCTTAGTCGGTTAAGCGTCCGACTTTCGCTTGGGTCATGATCTCACGGTTCGTGGGTTCGAGCCCCGCGTCGGGCTCTGTGCTGACTGCCAGCTCAGAGCCTGGAGCCTGTTTCAGTCTGTGACTCCCTGTCTCTCTGACCCTCCCCTGCTCACGCTGTCTCTCTCTCTCTCCTGAAAATAAATAAAAATTTAAAAAAAATAAAAATAAAAAAAATACTTAAAAAGCCATCTGGAGAAAGTATTTGTACCTTGTCACTACTTTGTCAGAAACAGAGGCATTTATCAGGTCTTTCATGTCACATCCTTCTTAAATTTACTGTGCCAATTAAAGTCACTGCAACCAAAAGTGGCTAGATTTTACCAGAACTCCATGTGAAGGTCATTTCCAATTAAAATGCTACAGTAAAAGAATTTGGATCTCACATTAAGGACAGACATTACTTTGTCTAAGTGTGTTTTGTCAGGGAGTCAAACCTAAAACCTGATTCAAAAATTATGTATTTATTTTGAGAGAGAGAGAGGCAGACAGAGAGAGAGAGTAGGGGAGGGGTAGAGAGAGAGGGTGAGAGAGAATCCTCAGCAGGCTCCACGCTGTCAGTGTAGTACCAAACATGAGACTGGATCCCACAAACCACGAGATAAGCTGAAATGAAGAGTTGGACACTTAACTAACTGAGCTACCCAGATGCCCCTAAAACCTTATTTTTAAGATAAACACATAAACCAGAAAGGAATTTGGTACATCAGTCTTAACTATGTATGTATATACATAATGAATAACTTCAACTTGCTTTCTCTACTTCAGCAACCCTCTGCGACTTCCTCTATTGTCTCTTTCTTTATTCTCACTTTCAAGTCTAGATACTCTTCTGTAACAAGCCCATACTCTTGTTCTATTGCCTTCTCTTTTCTTGACTGAATTTTTCCTGTCTTCCCTCATTTCTTTCCCTCAGCCATCAATGATCCTCAAGTTTACCATCCTCATGGCCAAGAATGCCTTCCATTGATCTTCCAGCCTCCTCGATTTCTCCTTGTGGTCACTCTCCAACACATTGGCAAAGTAAACAACTTGGGTCTGTGCATCAGAACCACAGAGCACAAGTAATAAGGTAGCGTCTCCCTCAAGAAGCTTAGAGTCCAGTAGTGTGAGAGATAGGTGTGAATACACTGGTACTGTCAGTGCTATAAGCTGCCCGTGAGTCAAGACTGCTTTCTCAGAGGTGAGACCTGAATGCCTACTCAAAGCTGAGTTGATATTTGCCAGTTGGATAACACTGGCAACAAGAAGGACATTCCAGAAATAAGACCTAAGTTGGAAAGAGCATGAAGTCACAGGCATGCAGAGAAAACCACACGTGATTGTTTTTCACTGGAGTGTGATGTACAAGGGAAGTGCCTGGTAAGAAA
Organism: Crocuta crocuta; assembly: GCF_008692635.1. NCBI lineage: Eukaryota > Metazoa > Chordata > Mammalia > Carnivora > Hyaenidae > Crocuta > Crocuta crocuta. The sequence continues at coordinate 6,549,603 of NW_027527932.1, forward strand.
TAAGACTGACAGGCACACGAAGAATGACCAGCTGAACTCTTTTTTCCAGGCATCTAGTGCATCTTTAAGAGGTTTTCTATCTCAGCTATTCACGTTGCAGTTTCCAATTTGGAGATACATTGCATAGGCAGGTTTTATATAAGTTGGGCTTTTCACTAAATTCCCCTTTCCCAATATTTTATCTTTGGATACTGTACTCTTTACATGACAGTCTGCTGGTCAGGAAGTGTTCATGCATAGATGGCCGCTGGGTTGGCAACTATCAGATGCCTATCAGCTCACTTCTCCCTGTCTCTAGCAAGGGGACTGTAGGTTACTGCTGGAGACCCCATTTACTAGCCTCTCTTACAGGTTGGTGTGTTCCATACGACTGAGTTCTGCACAGTGGGGTATAGGCAGCGGTGAGGTTCTCATATCTCCAGTGCATATCTCTAAAAAGAGATGTGTGTACATATCTCTGGCCCTTCCCACTTGCTGGGCAATAGCAAGACCTAGAGCAGCTGTTCTGGACCTGATTCGAAGCTGTACACCTCACAGGGCTGAGGCACCTAGAACACTCTTCATTGGCCTGTTATATAAGCAAGAAGTAAGTTCACTTTAAGCCATGTTTGCCTCTCTGTTATAGCCACATAGCTTATTCCGAAACTAACATAATCACAGAGTGCTATACTGGGTTCTAAAGTATTGACTTTAGATAATATAAATGTTCGGGAATGTTCAGAAAAGAGTGTCTCAATTTAAAGCAATTATCCACAATTTTGCCCATCTCAGACACCCAAGTATGTTCATAGAACAGACCTATTCAGGCAACTGGGGTCCTACAGCACTTTCTAAACTACATCTCAAAAATAACGAGCCCAGTTTGAGAATAACTTACAGAATACTGCCTGTATACTTCAAAAACATCAAGGGCAAGAAACACAAAGAGGGGCTGAGAAAGTATTTCAGATTAAAAGAGGGAAAGAGACAAGACAACTAAATGCAATGTCTGGTCATGGACAAGGAAGAAAGCAGTAAGAGGCATTCCTGGAACAATTGATAAAATTTGAACATGGGCTGCCCATTAAATATATCAACTCTAGAAATCCTGATTTTGATTAACTGTGTTGTGATTCTATAAGAAAATATCCTTCTCCTTAGAAGATAAACACTGAAGATTTAAGTTTAAAGCATCACGATGTCTGTTATTTATTCAAATGGTTATGAAAAATATACAAATATATATGCGTTTACAATACATTACACAGTACATTACACACACACACACACACACAACACAAAGGATGAGAAAGAATGAGAAAGCAAAACAGAGTGAAATGTAACTGATGAATGGAATTGGTAAAGGGTAATATGTGTATATACACACACACACACAAACACACACACACATATATATGTATATATATACACCAGAAATCTCTAAGTTTAAAATTATGCCAAAATAAAAAACTTACAAAGAAAAAGAGGTAGAAATATAATTTTGTCTTCCTCAGTCATCAGCAATATCATCAATAGCCACACACTTGTATTTGGCTATGGCCTGTCAATTAAATGGTTGCTGTTGGCAAAACATTCGGCTAGGTGCTCGTGCATGTGACCCTTCATTTTGGGCCCATTGCCAATGCTCCGCATTTTCCCTGAAGCAGATTTGTCAAAATGATTGTGGAACACGCTCACATTTTAGAAGTTGGCAAGACAGAACCATTCTCCATCTTTTATCAAAGATCAGATGTGGACTTGGGGTATTCACTGCAGGTGAGATTAGAGGCTGATTTTAAGCGTTGTGAAAATTCAATTAGTGTGATTTTGGTGATATGCACACATCTTCAATTTAGGGACATGCTACAGAATAACTAACTGCCTATACACTTCCGCTTCAAAAGACAAGAAACGTAAAGTAAGGCTGAGTAACTATTTCAGATTAAAAGAGACTACAGACAGGACAACAAAATGTCATATGTGGTCATTGACAAGGAAGCCAGAATGAGAAGGGACATCATTAGAACAACTAGTAACATTTGAACACGGACTAACAATGAACTAATATGAATTCTAAAAGTGTTGACTTGATAACTGTGATACTCGCACACATGTGCAGAGAGAGAGAGGTGGCATTAGGACATGTGCAGGAAGGTCAGTTTTATACCACCGGGGCCGCTCCAAGTCAGAAGAATCTTGTAGTCCGGAACATCATCTTTCACTTGATGAAACGAGACACCACAGATGCATTCATTCCCAGACACTTCAGTAAATAATTTTTTAAATGTTTGTTTTTGAGGAAGAGAGAGAGAGAGATGAGAGTGTGAGTGGGGGAGGGGCAGAGAGAGGGAGACATAGAATCTGATACAGGCTCCAAGCACAGAGCCTGATGTAGGGCTCAAACTCACAGACCCCGAGATCATAACCTGAGCCAAAGTTGGATGCTTCACTGACTGAGTCACCCAGGAGCCCCTTCAAGTAATTGATTTTTAGTTCAGCAATAAGCCCTGAAAGATGGTTAGATTACCTGAACGGACTTGGTGTAGCACCTTAACTAATTTTCTCTAAACCCTGGTGAGACAAAAACAGAGAGGGAGGCAAACCAGAATTGACTCTTAAAGACAGCGAACAAACTGAGGGTTGGTGGGGTGGGGGTGAGTGATGGCTGGGTTAAATGGCTCATGGACATTAAGAAGGGCACTCGTCAGAATGAGCACAGGCTGCCATATGTAAGAGATGAATCACTGGGTTCTACTCCTAAAGCCAAGACTATACCGTATGTTAACTAACTTGATAATAATAATAAAAAAGAAAAGCATTCATTTATTCAACAAGCCATTTTAAGCACCGCTAATTGTCAGGCAGTAAGATAAGTACTGAAATGACACAGTTTGCACACCAAGGGCCTACAGTAAAGAGAAGAGTGAGGGAGGCAAGATTAGTTACATAGAAATTCACTCATGTTTTGTCAGGCAATCTTTCAATTTCTAGCATTTTCTCTTACAATACACAAGGTAGGTGCATATATAAATCTTGTTTACAAAAGTAATGTGTGGAAATCACACATATTTTCCAACTAGCGTTAAAGGTAAAGGTAAATGCCTATAGAGGAGGTGTTGGTCAAAGGCTGCAACCTTCCAGTTTGAAGATAAATAAACCCTGGATATCTAATACACAGTAATGTGAACATAGTTAACAATACTGTATTATATACTTGAAAGTTGCTGAGAGAGATCTTAAATATTCTCACCATAAGAAGAAACGGTAGTTGTGTGACATGATGGGGCTGTTAGCGAAGGCTATGGTGCTAATGACATTGCAATATATAAGTGTATGAAATCAACATGTCATACATCTTAAATTTACAGTGTTATGTGTTGGTTACATCTCGGTAAAGCTGGGGAAAAAAAAGTGCATAGAGTAACTTTAAGATAGCACACATAGGGGCGCCTGGGTGGCTCAGTCGGTTAAGCGTCCAATTTCTTAACCGTGAGAGGTCATGATCTCACGGTTTGTGGGATCAGGCCCCGCGCCGGGCTCTGGGCTGACAGCTAGCTCAGAGCCTGGAGCCTGCTTTGGACTATTTGTCTCCCTCTCTCTCTGACGCGCCCCTGCTCACGCTGCCTCTCTCTCTCTCTCAGAAATAAATAAAACATTAAAAAAATTTTAAAAAAGATATCACACATAAATATAAACCTAGTTTTACTTTCTGGCCTAATACCATGTTGATAGTTTAAAGTATGATTTTGGTAAATTTTTTACTTTTTCTTCTTTCCTCCATGGCTTCATGCAAAGAGATTTATATAACAATTCTTAATAAAACACTGACTTCTTAATAGCTTATAATTGTTCCGTCTCTTCCATCGGAGTCCTCTTTGGTGATACCTGTGCAAGAAAATGTGGCTCAGGCTTGACACCTCTCTTTGGAATCTGGGCAACTGGATCTGAGAAATCTGCTTTTTACCTGGAAGCAGGAAGTGAAAGATGTCCTCAGAGCATGGACGCTGGCACCTCCCACCGGGAAAACAAAGTCCAGGATAGGTCGCTTGTTTGGCCAATAGCAACTTCTCTTCATTTGAAGGCAGCTGGGCCAGATGAGGACATTGGGATGAGAGCCAAAATTCCCCCATTTTAATATTCCACTTTGTCTTTATTAAAGGTTTGTGGGGCGCATTGTAAGTCTCTCTATGGTTCTAAGCTTCCTGAGAACAGAAAGCACATCTTAAGGAGTTTCTGTACTATCTCTCTCTAGAATAATAGAGACCAATACATGTTTGCAGATTGATTAACTTTAATTGCTTTGTCTTTTAGATGACGTTTTTTAGATGTTTGGAGATCTCTAGGTGCCTTTAGGACATAATTCTAAGCATCAATTTCCATTGTACTATACAGATACGTAAGTCTTGGTTAGTAGATATTTCTGGGTAAAATAGTCTCTATAAGAATATAGCATAGAATATTCATAGCTTTCAGTATCTGTGTCATTATGGAAAAACATGATCCAATAGCATGAAGATATTGAATTAATGACTCAAAATGAAGTAAAGTGCTAGCCGTTTTTGAACTGTTTTAATACGAGGTTTACGCTACAGGACTAAACAAAAAGGAAAGTATGCCTGTTGAAGGAAAACATTCTAGAGATTGTGTTTGGTACAAATTATTTTCCTCCGGAAAGACCTTCTCATCAAGTGTTAACTTTGTAAAGTTACTTGATCCAAAGGTTGTAAATTTCCCAAGCGGCATCTGGTAGATGTTCTGAAAGTATTAGCTTAAAATTCTAATCACCCGTGATCATTTAGTGAGTTTTTGTGGCTATGTACTCTCTCATACATACTCATACACCTCAAGTATCTATTTACATTGCTTTGCCCATAATAGACATTCAACAAACATTTATTAGATGGATTCATTGTCCTGCCTTGAAGAATTGGCTGAAAAGCAGGTTTCTACAAATACATGAGCCTATTCACTCTGTCAGCCTAGTTGACTCTAATTGACCTCATAATCCATCTCAGTGGTGACAACTGAGGAGAATTAGATTGGACCACATTGACATGAATTTCCTGACAAGATCTACTCCTGATCAAAACATCTTCTGATAGAATAACATTGTCTTCTGTTTACTGGCCGACAAAAGGACATCATGGACACACCTAAAAGTTTGAAAATTCAGTAAGCGCGTTCATATTCCATGCTAAGAACAAAATGATGATTAGATTATTGTAGCATGGCAAGGTGAGTTAATGATGGACAGACCATCGGTGGGTTTCTCCTTAACTCTAGTTAGAAGTTAATTACCTCCTTAACTGACGAGTTTATGTAGACAAAAAGTTATTGCTATTTATTTAACAGTCTCTGTGATAACTAAGCAGGATATAGCAGTGACAACTTTACATTCTAGAGATGCACCGGAGATGAGGCAGAGTTTCACTTGATTGCAGTTGACCAATGTGTAGTTTCTGCAGGGATGTTTCTGGAACTAGAGGTCTTGCTTCTCTTTCCTAAGGTCCAGCACTCCTCCAAGACATTTCTTATTTTGTGTTTATATTATGAAGATATTTAAAATATGAGCAAAAATAATAGTGTAAGGATCTTTTAGAAGACCACTCTATGATTGAGCACTGGCATGTACTATCTGTGTCAGTGATCACACTTATATTCGAAACAACAAAATTCCACACCAATAATCTTGCCCCTCTGGGGGTCCAGACCTATACTACTCGTGTCGCAGGATTCTCACACATAGTCGTGACACCGAGGCTTTTCTTTCCATGAGGCAACTTTATTTGTGCCGGCACCGCTTAGTTGGGGTTGTACCCAAAGAACTGAGCCCTGAACACCATGTGGCGTAGTTTGCTTTTTTTTTTTTTTACACATTTTCTACTTCTTTGTCTCCCATATATGGTACCACACACAAACATGGAGTCTGATTAAGTGGTCTCATGTTACAAGGTCATGAGGGATATTGTCACAATACGCGCAGAGCCAGGTTACCTTGAGTTGTTTTTTCTTTTCTCTTTCCTTAGGGAGGGGACCCTGTCACACTTGGTCTTGGATATGGAAATTTGAAAACTATCACTCTACAATAGAGCACTGCTGAAGACGTCCTCAGTCCTCTTAAGGCAGAGAATCATTATCCACTCCTTACTCTGTTAAGGGAAAAGATTCATTAAAAAAACTTAAACTTTTAACACCGTAGATGCTTCGAGATGCTGCTATTGAGATTAACTGCATGAGAATGGCTTTAGTGTTGTTGAATGAAGTAATCACATCTGCCACAGAAATTCTGGAAAACTGTGTTATCACAGTCACTAAGGATTCTATCCATATCAGAAAGAGCTTCTCTATACATGCTGCCTTGAGGGAGCTGTATATGGAATCTGTTCTCTGAGTATCTAAAGAAGCTTTTAATTTTAGATCCTATAAAATAGGTAAATTTTGAAAAATAAACATTTTTTAAATGCTCTGTTTCAAGGTGGTCACAAATGAATTTCCCTTCAAGCACATTTCTTCCAGATTTGTTTTCCTCATAGACATTTAATCTGCATGCCTCTGATTTATTTATACCTGACTCCTCAAAATCTGTTTTTAAAGTGTTCTTTGATGTCCAGGGAAACTAAATAACATTTGTAAAAAATGTTGAAGTCTGGAAATAGTGTTTGCAGCACGAAATAAAACATGCACAAGTCAGTTTGAACTGCCATAAATACTGCTCTGGTAATCTGCCGCCAGGTTCTTTACAATCATCTTTGTGACTGACTGGCTCCTTGGATAGAGGCAAACTTGAGTAGAAAAGCCAAAAACAAACCCCTGCATTCTCTTCCTGCCTTCCCACTAAAGATACAATGGAGTGCTATCCTAAAAAGTGAGACGCTTTATTTGCCATTAAATTCAAACAGCTGTTGCGTTTCTTAAAAAAAAAAATCATGATCCAGTAGTTTCACTAGGAATGTGAGAATATGATAGATTTGGAAGCTTTAATTGATTGAAAAGAGTGTAAGAACTCCTTGAACTTGGGAGTGATGAAGTTCAAGCTAATTCTGGAACAGCTCTCGTCTTGTTTTGATCTGAAATAGATGTGTCTCCTACATGGGGCAGAAGTACTACGGGAGCAATTCATTTTAGGTAACATAGCATGCTTTCTGTCACACGAGGTCCTTTACATCTCCCTAGAGATGGGAGAGATGGCTGTGGGCTGGGGCTAACTAAGGACCGGGAAGCAGAGGAGTGTAACTGGCTCACACAGGAATCCCATCCATGACTAAACTTTTAATTTTTTTTTTAAATATTTTTATTTATTATTGAGAGACACAGAGAGAAAGAGCATGAGCAGGGGAGGGGCAGAGAGGGGGGAGACGGAATCCCAAGCAGGCTCCGCACAGACAGCACAGAGCTGGATGCAGGGCTCGAACACAGGAACTGTGAGATCATAACCTGAGCTGAAATCAAGAGTCGGATGTTTAACCAATTGAGAAACCCCTCGTTTTAGTTAATTTTAATGAATCCTAATTTAAAGAGCCCTCTACGGCTTGTGGTTACTATATTGAGTGGGGCAGGTGTCTTTTTCTCTGTCTTTGCCATTTATCTGCTTGAAGCAGATCATCACCCTCCTGCATCTCCTCCCCATTGGGTTTGTCACCGGACTCCTTCCTAGCAAGGGCTGTGACCCACTGGTTAAGCTGTTTCAAAGTCTAGTCATGGAGGGGCACCTGCATGGCTCAGTCGGTTAAGCATCCGACTTCGGCTCAGGTCATGATCTCACGGTTTGTGAGTTCGAGCCCTGCGTCGGGCTCTGTGCTGTCCGTGTGGAGCCTGCTTGGGATTCTGTCTCTCTCTCTCCCCCTCCCCTGCTCACTCTCTATTTCTCTCTCTCAAAATAAATAAATACACATTAAAAATTTTTTTTATTAACTAAAATGAAAGATGCATTTCCTCAATCACAGTGACCACATGTTAAGGGTTCAAGAGCCACGTTTTGGACAGCACACATGTAGAACATTTACATCACCATGGATATAAACTCTCTGTATGATAATCCCACATGTGACCATCTTTGCTTCAGGTTAAAAGCAAAGTTTCATCTTTGCCCATGAAGGACAGTCAGAATAGCCATTTTTCTTGAAAGTGATGAACAAGGGAGAGATGTTGCTTTAAGGGAAACTGCCGAATTACACAGATACCACTGTTTTAAAAAATGGATTGTACGACTGATGTCTGATTTTTTCTTGAGACAAGGCTTCTCTTGAGAGCCTCAACCTCTCTAAGTATCGTAAATACCTTGTTAGTATAATTATTTAGAATAACACTTGGTGCATCTGTTACATTATTTTTTTTAATTTTTAAAAAAATTTTATGTTTTTTATTTATTTCTGAGAGAGCGAGAGTGAGACAGCATGAGCAAAGGAGGGTCAGAGAGAGAGGGAGACACAGAATCTGAAGCAGGCTCCAGGCTCTGAGCTGTCAGCACAGAGCCCGACGCGGGGCTCGAACCCACGAACCGCGAGATCATGACCTGAGACGAAGTCGGATGCTTAACCAACCAAGCCACCCAGGCGCTCCTGTTAGTTACATTATTAAAAAAAAATTGATGCAAGGAGCTGTGGGCTTTCAAGTCACAATGCTATTGGAATGAGGTTCAGAACGAGGTTCTGTCCCACATGGTGGCTCTCAGTTTCTCCATCTTCTCTTCATCACCTCCTTCTCTCATTCATCAGGCTCAGAACAGACTGGCGGACACCCCCCTGCCTTTTGAACACAACAAGCTAGTCTGTATCCCAGGCAGGTTACAAATGTTATTTCCTCCACGTGAAGAGAACCTCAGAGTCCTTTCCTCAGATCTTCAGACCTCAGACTTCTTCCATCAGATCTTCCCACACCTGGCACATGTTACTTAACACCTCAGTGGTGACGAGGGCTTAGGTCATATGCCATCTTCTTGGATGGCCTTCTTTGACATTCGTCTAAAGGACCGGCTTCCAGCTCTATGTGCCTGTAGCTCTACCCAACTGCCCTGTATTAGTGTCTTTGAAGCACTTTTCTCTCCCTGACGTGACTTTGGCTCTTTGTTTATTGTCTGTGAGCAAGGGGCTGGTCTGTCTTCACTGCTGTGTACTCAGTGTCTAGGACAGAGCCTGGTAATAAACATTTGTCTAGAGAATGAATAAGTGAATGCATGAAAACGTGTAGCCCAAGTTTAAAATAATAATAGGTAGGAGTGCCTGGGTGGCTTGGTCAGTTAAGCGTCTGACTTCAGCTCAGGTTATGATCTTGCCGTCCATGAGTTCGAGCTCCCTGTGGGGCTCTCTGCTGACAGCTGGGAGCCTGGAGCCTGCCTCGGATTCTGTGTCTCCCTCTCTCTCTGCTCCTCCCCAGCTGTGCTCTGTCTCTCTCACTCTCAACAATGGATAATGTTAAAAAAATTTTTTTAAATAGTAGGTAACAAGTGACCATTTACTATATAGTAAATACTTCATATAGATTATCTAATTTGCTCATATAGAAATCTGATAAAATACTTTTAATATTCCTATTTTACAAATTAAAAATATTGGGTCTTTGATCAGTTAAGTAACTTGCACAAGATTAAGGAGCTGGTAATGGGCGAAGGCAGAACTGAACACAGGCAATCTTATTCCTGAACAGCGCCTTAATCAGACGCTGTCTCTCTCTCTCTCTCTCTCTCTCTCTCCTCTCTGTGTACATTTCAAAATTAATTTCCTCAATTGGGTTCCATATCCCCTTGAGTCCTTGATGCTTGAATCTTACTTTGGATGAATAATAATAATGATGATAATAATCTACAATATTTATAAAACCCTCTACAGTTTACGTAGCAGATTCGCATGTGTTATCTCTTTTTGGATCCTCATAACTATCCTGTGAGCTAGGAAGGAAAGATATTATTATCAGCAAAATCACCCAGTGGAGAAGATATTCAGCATAAAGGAAGAAATCATTATTTTTGCATGTGAGAAAAACAATGTCACCCTGATTTTAAATGTCACCCCAATTTTGAAAATCGCCTCTGGCTTCTCTGTGAAATCACTGGAATGAATGGGAGAAGACAAGAGGCACTAGTCTGCATGAATAAACCATGAAATATATTTGACAATAAAATTTTCAATTAATGTGGAAATATTTGCTCTGAATCTTGGCTCTTAAGGATGTAAGTCTCGGCCAAATATTAAAAATACGTTTTATTTCATTGCACAAAGTGCATTGCATACACTTAGGTTCCTGAGAAACCGAAAACTGCCATTTTTTAGCATCCTGAATATGGATTAGGTGGATGGATGGATGGTGTTCAGAGAATGGGTTACGCCATGACTCTTAGACGTAGCCCTTACCCTCGCGCAGTGTGGCTCTGTTACAGACATAGAGGCTTTACCCTGGCCACCTTTAGATGGCAGATTACCTGGGCCTCTTGACTCTCTGTGGAATCCTCTGCCCTTCAGCGGACATGCCAAAATTAAATAAATAAATAAAAACAAAGAGTGAACTTAATGAAAAATCTTTGCGTTGTGGACTTTAAACAAGATCTGTGTGATAGCTGCGACAGATGGACCATCACACGTTTTAAGTTATTCCTTAGGGATTTCAGTGTGGGGACTGTAGTTACTATCTTAGGGGATCTCTCATTTTAAGGGCTCTGCTTGGCTAAGAGCTGGAATTTGCTAGTGATCCCAGTTTGGTTTGTTACCCAGTTTGGTTGGAATTTGCTAGTGCTCCGTACCCAGTCTGACACGCGTTGAGTAAGTACCTCCTCTGTAAGGACTGTGCTAGATACCCCTACACGGCCCTTGCACTCAATAATAAGAGACAAGAAGAAATGAAATGGGAGAAGGGAGCAGTGGGAGGAGGTAGGTTAGACAGGATACGTGGCTGCTTTGCACACTGTACGGTTACTTCCCCCACCCCTCAGGGCTCTCTGCACATGCAGAAATGTTACAGACGACTGCTGGCCCCCCAGGTGACCCAACACCGCTTCCAGAGGAGCTGCAGACTGGAGAGCACTTAGCTCTTCTTTTTCTTTCATTTTCCCTTTTCGAATTTTTATTTATTTACTTACTTATTTTTTAAGTTTATTTATTTATTTATTTATTTATTTAGAGAGAGAGAGAGAGAGCCAGCGGGGAGGGGGGGCAGGGAACAGAGAGCCCTAAGTGGGCTCTGTGCTGAGAGCACAGAGCCTGATGTGAGGCTCAAACTCATGAACCATGAGATTATGACCTGAGCCAAAGTCAGATGCTTAACTGATGGAGCCACGCAGGCACCCCTCAAATTTTTTTTTAAATTCTAGTTAGTTAATATACAGTGAAATATTGGTCTCAGGAGTAGAATTCAGTAATTTATCCCTTACATACAACACCCAGTGCTCATCGCAACAAGTGCCCTCCTTAATCCCCATCACCCTTCTAGCCCATCCCCCACCCACCTCCCTCCATCATTCCTCAGTTTCTTCTCTGTCATTAAGAGTCTCTTCTGGTTTATTTCTGTCTCTTTTCCCTCCTTCCCATATGTTCATCTGCTTTGTTTCTTAACTTCCATAAATGAGTAAATCATATGGTATTTGTCTTTCTCTGACTGACTTATTTTGCATAGCATAATACACTCTAGCTCCATCCGTGTCATTGCAAATGGCGAGATTTCTTTTGATGGCTGAGTAATATTCCACTATATATATATATACATACACACACACACACACACACACACATTCATTCACCAGTTGATGGGCATTTGGGCTCTTTTCATGTTTGGATATTGTTGATAATGCTGCTATAAACATTGGGGTGCATGTGCCCCTTTAGATATGTATTTTTGTATCTTTGGGGTAAATACCTAGTAATGCAATTGCTGAATCATAGGATAGTTCTATTTTTAACTTTTTGAGGAACCCCATAATGTTTTCCAGAGTGGCTGCACCAGTTTGCATTCCCACCAACAGTGCAGGAAGGTTTCCCTTTCTCTGCATCCTGGTGGAGATTGTTTATTTTAGCCATTCTAACGGGTGTGAGGTGATATCTCGTCGTGGTTTTGATTTATATATCACTGATAAGTTTGCGTTTCTACACAAACTTATTCTTGCTTTGTGTGTAGCTTAAACAGGTACAGTCCATGAAAACCATACGGTATATATAAACATGAACTTTAGGGTTAGAAATTATATTTTGGACACATTATATTAAAACAATGTATTGAAATAGATACCGGATTTTTTTTTTTAAACTAAAAACAGTTCCAAAGTAAGTGGCATGCCATGGCATCACTTCACGGCTGAAGCAGCTCCTGTGCCCCACACTCTTGCAAACCTGGATTACTCAGAGTTGATTAATCAATAGTTTCAACTATTCTGAACTTAGCTATGCATTCATAGTGGCCATAGGTTCATTTTTCCAGTTAACAAATACTTACTCTGTGCATACATGCTGTGGATACTTCAGTGAATGAGAAAATTCCATATCCCCCATTCAGAGGGGGATGCAGACAAGTGATCAGGCCTTCACAAGATAATTTGATCAGTGCTCCATTGTGGATGCATTTTGGGGAGAAGAAAGGATGGATACCTGGCATGGACATGGGGGGTTAGTTGCAAGTGCAGATCTCTGACGACTTCTGAAATGAAACTGTAGTAATAGTGGGTGTGGCCATTTATCAGCAACAGAGATCAATCAAAAAATTAAATTGTGGAAAAAGAGTGAAGAAAATGATGCAAAACACTTATCCCAAATACAAATTGTTGGCTGGGAAAGATTATGAGAAAGACACACATTTGTATTAAGGTTGCAAAACAAAATTCCAACTGACCAAACAAAAAACCCAGTGACTTTGAAGACTGCCATTTGCTTCAAGGCCAGATTCACATAGGGCCTTGCTGTCACTACAGCACAAATGGTCTGTCAAGGCTAAGAGTCAATAAAACTAAGGCGATCACAAGGAAGCAAGGCAATTAAGGAAGGCTTTATAATGATGAGTGACTTTTCAGTTGGACCTTAAACAAAGAGCATGTAGACTTTTATAGGCAAAGATAAGACAAGGCTGCGCAAAACTCTTAGGCTGGAGGACTACCTAAGCCAGGGGAAAGAAGAAAAGCCAGAATTGAAGTTAGGAAACATCAGGAAGCCTTGGTTCTCTGTAGCAGAGAACTCATGTTGGCAAGTAGTTGATATTAAGGTTGAAAAGGAAGCTTCTGATGCATTGTGGCTTATCATAAATATAATAGAAATGGAGATCACTGAGGACAAGCTCTAAATATATGAGTAAATATGTATATTTATAAAATATTCCTTCAATAAAAGTGAAAGAGTTTTTCCACTATATTTGAAGAATAGAGAAATTTAGTCCACAAATACCATTCATAGCTTCCTTAATAAATTCCAAAACTATTACTTGTTTTTGGGTCTTCTTTTTTTTTTTTTTTTGGTATATTTCCACACATACAATATATGCAGATTGAAAACCTTCTCTGGATTTTTATGCTGCACTTCTTTAATTCAATAAGAATTTTCCAACATTCCTTGATTTTTAAATTTATCCCTTATTTATTTGCAGCATAATAGCTCAGTGAATGATCACGTCACAATTCCTTAACTATTACTCTATTGTTGAATATTTGGGTTCTTTAAAAAAAACTTAGCATTATAAATAACATCTTAATTAAGTTTTTATATCTACAATTTTCCTCAATATTTGAGACTGTTTTCCTCGGCATGATTGTTAGTTACAAGGCTTTACTTATTCTAGTCTGGCCTTGCATGGCTTTTTATACAATATACATATTTCCCTAAGTCTGTGATATTTGCTGAAAATATTTTTGTTCAGATGACTTTTTTTACCCTTCTAAAAAACATAAAAGAACAATTTACATTTTATGAGAATTAGTTGTTACTAGAGAGGAGTCTTTCATGGATATCTTAATAATTGTATATTAATTTACATCTTCATGATTCATTTATTCAATTATTCTATTTTTGATACTTTTTAATAATGTATGCGATAGCATAGACTCTGGAATCAAAGAGTTCTTTGCTTGAGATTCAGATCTCCTGTTTGCTAGATGTGTGCCTTTGGGAAATTTATTTCACTCCCAAGTGAAGCCCAAGTTTTCAAGTTTCTAAATTCGATGACTATTACTAACAAATAGTTGTGAGGATTAGATAAGGTCCTGAATATAAAACTTAAATATTATTAGTAATACTTAATTCACATTTTCTAAATATACCTGTACTTTACAATTGAGGTTATTACCAAGTATTTGATGATTACATGCTTTATATTTATTTTTTTAGTGTTTATTTTTTATTTTTTTTAAGGCAGAGAGACAGAGCATGAGCATGGGAGGGGCTGAGAGAGGGAGAGACACAGAATCTGAAGCAGGCTTCAGGCTCTGAGTTGTCAGCACAGAGCCCAACGCAGGGCTCGAACTCAAGAACTGTGAGATCATGACCTGAGCTGAAGCCGGACACTTAACTGACTGAGCCACCCAGGTGCCCCAACATGCTTTATATTAAGTGTTATGTAAGCTCTCCATGACGTCAGTCAGACACCATCTAAGAACACACATTAGCAATGAACAGTATGTAGACAATGAGTGACTTCAATTTCTGGAGGTATCAGAGATTAAAAACATAAACTAAGTCCATAGGGGCCCCAAATAAAGGTAATATACAAGTTGAAATTCTTTGCTTCAGTAGGATATTGTCTGTCCTGGTAAAGCAAAGGCTTTGGGTTTAGACCCATAAGGAGATAGGGAATGGCCACTGGACCAAAAGGAGGTAGGGTGTTGGGATGAAACTCTAACATAAAGCTAAGAATTCTTGGATGTCTCATATCTTAGTTCAAGGGTAGAACAGGGAAGTAAAGGGCTGCCACACAGGAAGATGAAAGCTCTTCTTGGCCTGAGCATGTATACAAGATGGGAAGAAATAAATTAGCCTATTATAACTAAGATTTGGGTAAGAACTTACACTGTCTGCTTGATCTTTAAAATCCTTACTGAAAATTGACATTAGAAAATTTAAAAACATTCCAAGCTGGAAGTAACCTTTGAACATGAGGGTGAAACAAAAGGAAAATCTGCCTCCCAGAAAACAACCTCAAGCCAGGCCCATCTGAATGTGAGTTTACGATACATAATTATAACACATGAGGAAGCAATTCATCATGAGTGACAATCATCAGACATAGTAAACAACTGAATTTGATCCTTAGAAACTTCAACTAGAAGTTCAGATAGAAACCATGAAAGAAAACATTTTAAAATAATTGAAGACATAAAATGTGGAATTAAAACAAAAAAGGAACAAGATGTCATAAAAAAAAAAGCAAGCAAGTTTCCCCCAACAATTTATTATAAGAATTTTCAAACATAGAGAAAAGTTGAAAGGATTTTATAATGAATATCTAAATATCTAAACTGCCGTGAACGTTTTGTTAGATTTGTTTTAAAGCATCTCATTTACCTATCCATCAATTTATCTTATTTCTGAATGTTTTCAATCGAGTTGCAAGTATCAGCACTCTTAATACCTAAACAATCCAGCATACATATTATTAACCATAGTCGTTAAGTATATTGCAAGAAAAGTACGTTAACTTTATCCATTCTTGTAAATAGCATTAACTATATTGTAAGTGGAAATATTTATAATTTCTTTTTAAAGTAAAATGTACATTCAATGGAGTTAGTAAACTTTAAATGCATCATTTGACACATTTTGACAAATGCATGCATCTGTGTAACTCAAACTCCTACCAAGATACAAAATATTTCCTTTATTTCATAGCTCTCCCAGTCAATCATACCTCACCTTGAACCTCAGTCCTAGAGGCAATCACTCTTCTGTTTTTACCCTATAGATAAATTTTACCTATTCTAAAATATCCTATACATGGAACCTTATGGTATGTATTCTTTACTGTAGATTGCTTTTATAATATTTTGAGGCTCATTTATATTGTGTATATCATCATCATTCCATTGTATAAAGATACCAAAATTTATTTATCTACTTTCCTACTGATGGGCATTGAGTTGTTTCCAGATTGGCTAATATGTCTGAGTAAAGTGGATATGAACAGTCTTGTACAAGTCTTTTTGTGGATATATATTTTCATTTCTTTGAGGTAAAACTGTAGGAGTAGAACTGCTGGGTCATAAGGCAAATGTCCTTTTAGTTTTATAAGAAACTTCCAGACCCATTCTGAAAGTACATTTCCCTAGAGTATGTGGAGACATAATAATGTGAATAAAATGTTTAAAATATGTCTAGTAGAAGTTCCAGAGTGATTGGAGGGAATTGAGGGAAGCAGCTTTTAAGGTGTGATTTTTTGCTAAATTTCTGAACAACACAGATTTCCATATTCAGGAACCATAATGAATCCCAAACAAGATTAAAACACGAAATCCACACATGGTCAAATCTAGTAAAAACGTATAGCTTCAAAGATAAAGAGAAAGATTTTAAAAGCAAAGGAAAGAAACTGATGTATGACTTAAAGACAGTAATAAAAGAAACCTGTAGATAATGGAATATCGTTACAAGCATTAAGAGAAAGCAACAGTCACCATTAGAATTTTGTGCCAACTAAACTTCATTAAAAGATGCATATGAACGGGCGCGTGTCTGGCTCGGGTGATAGAGCCAGTGACTCATCTCAGGACTGTAAGTTCAGCCCCATGTTGGGTGCAGAGATTACTTAAAAATAAAAATTTTTTAAAAATGAGTATGAAATACAGTCAGGGAAGGTGATTTCATTTTAACAAATACGAAGAAGGGGGGAAAGAATAAGAGAGAGAGACATGGGGAAACTCATGCTGAAGGCATTACTGGAGAACATAATTTGAAGAAGGAAACTGAAATCAAAAGAAAGGAATAATGAGCAAATACCTTAACAATTGAGCAAAAACAAGCCTTTATAGTATAATAGCATAAATATACGAATGGTTTAGAGTGTGGACTCCTAAGTCAAAACCGCAAACTGGGTTTGAATCCTGTTTCTGTCACTTAGTAACTGTGTCATACAGCTCAATTAATTTCTCTGATTATCAGTTTCCTCACTTGGATGAAGACTCAGTGAATTAATATTTGTTTGGTGTTTAAAACAGTGTCTAGTACATCGTTAATATATGTGTTAAATGGTAAGGAGAGAGAGAAGTTAAAATAATACAACGATCAAGCTTGATCTAACGGTCATGCGTGGTATTCTCAATCAGCAGTGAGAAAACAGACCATCAATGAATGATGGTGAGGCATTTTTAAGGAAAAAGAAATGAAACCACATCATACATCATAAGTAAAAATCAATTTTAGATAGATTAGGATCTAAAAGTGACAAACAAAGCTTTAAACTTTAATAAAAAAAATAGGAGACTAATTCTATGGACTTCAAGTTGGAAAGTCTTTTTTAAACAAGACGCAAAAATGTTAAAAATGTTAAGTAAAGACATTGATAAGTTTTACCATAGATAAACAAAAAATTCTGTCCATCAATACTGCAAAAAAAAAAAAGCCCTCAACACTGACAGAAGGTATTCACAGAATACATCACCTTATGGATAATTGCCCAGAAAATATAAAGGACTCCTTCAAATCAGTGAGCAAATTAGATAGCTCCATCAAAAAGTTGGCTAAAGTTTCCATAGAGGCTAGTCATGCAACAGGAAATGCAATTGACTAACAAATGGGCGAAAAGTTGCTCAAACTCAGCTTTTAAAGAAGTGAAAATTAAAGTAACCATGAAATACAATTCCATCATTTTGAAAATAAGTGTAAAGATCCAGAACACAAAGGACTGGCAAGTAAGTGAAGCAAAGGGGAGCCTGACATGCTCCTAGTGCGTATTTGACAGTATCTGAGACTTACGCACGCAGCCAGAGAACTCACACGAGCACAAGCAGACATGAAAAATAAAGTCCTCTCAATATTGTTTGGAAGAGTGAAATCCTGGAAACAATGGAAATATCCATCAGTAGAAGAGAAAATACACTGTGGCCGGGTAACACAATGGAACACCATGCAACAATTAAAATGTGTGAGATGGCTCTGAACAAATACTGATACAATTTCACAAAAGCCATTAAGAGGCTGGTCACTCCCATGGTTTGTAATAACAAAAGTTTCTAAATATTCATCAACAGGTGAGTTACTTAATTGCACTCACACAATATCTGGAGTTCACTGCATCAGATAAAAAAGAAGAAAGTTAGCTTATAGGCACTAACAGATGGAGAATGCCAATACACACTGAAAACAGGATGTATGTGAAAATAACTGTGGCTCACTCTGGAGAGGTGGTTCATACATGAGTATAGGGGTCAAGGAGTATTGAGCTGTTATCAATGAAGCTTGCATTATGTCACACGGAATCTATCCAATTCAGGGTGATCTCTGCCTCTGTTCACGAAAAGAAAAGAAAATGAATGAGGCAGAAGTGTGTGAATCATCGTGGATTGATATGTAAACCAAATACACATCAGTATGTGGAGGATGGTAGGAAATGGGACCAAGGAGATGTGCTCAGGAGGGTTCAGTTCCACTTGCGAGTGGTATGTTCAGGGATGGTTGTTACTTAGATTCCCTTCACTCTTCAAAAAGCCCAAATATTTCTTCCTTAAACATCAAAAATCCATTTCTCCCAAATAGTTCCACAACAGTTTGGTCATTGCTATACACAGAGCTCTGTTGAGGAAGGAAGAAACCACGGTTAAAGCTCAGAAGGTAGCAGAAGGGAGAGGAAAGTGTAGCTGTCCCACATGATGGGTGAGACTGGCCAGGTAGTCAGAACATTCTAGAAAACAACATCCAAAGTACCAGAAGCATGACAGCACCTGCCATCAGTGGAATTCAACGTCGGTAAGTCAGTGTGGCTGATGCATGTGCCACGGGTTAAAGCTATTTATATAGGAACAAGGTCGTGAGGTGCTTAAGAAAGATTCTGGACTATCTGCTCCAACTCTGGCTCTGTCGTTTACACGTTTCCATTGAATAACCAAAATATAGTTATTTGATCTCTCTGGGCTTTCATTTCCTCATTGGGGAAATGGGGCTACACAGACAACACTTAGTGTTCACTGCTATTGTTGTTAGGATGGTGATGATCATTAACTCTCACCACAATCCATCCTGCTTCCAAAGGCACCTGAGGGCCGATGGGTTCTGCCTAATTAGCATCACCCCTTTCTGCTCTGTGTCAAGTCCTCAGCCTCACTTCATGTGTCTTGCTCCCAAACCAGGCTATCAGCCTCATCTCAGGTAGAAATGCCATCAGAGGATGATGTCTGATGTCTACACGATCAGGGGGCGTCTTCAGCATACCATAGCTGGCCTCCCCTACCTGTTCTTGACTATCGTCTTTTAAAAGAATGTTTATTTATCTTTGAGAGAGAGGGAGAGAGTCGGAGGAGGGGCAGAGAGGGAAAGACAGAGGATCCCAAACAGGCTCTGCGCTGCCAGAGAGAGCCTGATGTGGGGCTCGAACTCACGAACCATGAGATCGTGACCTGAGCCGAAGTTGGTGCTTAACCAACTGAGCCACCCCGGTGCCCCTGTTCTTATTTATCTTGAGTGTTATCCAGAATAAAATGTATTCATTCAATGACTTCATAATCTGTGTCCACATATCATGAACTGGTGCACCGTACAAAATTTGACACAGAGAAAGATAGTAGAAAACAAAGAAAAGTCTTTGTATTATGTTCATATGCTACTTCACTAGATTTACCTCTCTTTCTTGTTTGGTACTTCCTGTTTTGGGGTTAGTGTGCCTTTCTTGCCCCCATATTAGGGGTTGACACTAAGAATTGGTATCTCTCATTTCCCTGCTCATCATTTTGATTCAGGAGGTAGAATGTGCATCAGCCATTAATGGGATTTATTTCAGCTCCTTCCATCAACAGTGTACAGCCCTTCCTTGATTCTGAGGCGTGCCCATTGCTTGTCCTCAGTTTTCGGTGTTATTGTGGATTCATGCCTCTTGTTAGCATGCTTTCTTGTATACTAAAAGGAAGCTGTATAAAGCATTTTAAAAATTGAGTTCATTAGGCTGCATTCTAATCTGGGAGTTCATATTAGGGTGGAAGGGATGCTGTGTAGTTCTATATCCAGTCTGTTAAGGTCTAAAAATTTCTGCTTCTTGTTTGTTTGTTTGTTTGTTTTCTAGAGAGAGAGGGATGGAGGGAGGGAGAGAAAGAATGTGAGCAGGGGAGAGGGGCAGAGGGAGAGAGAGAGAATCCCAAGCAGGGCTCAATCCCATGATCCTGGGATCATGACTTGAACCAAAACCAGGGATCAGATGCTCAACCGACTGAGCCACCCAGGCGCCCCTCAACGGTTCTGTTTCTATTCTTCAGGAACTCAGCTGTCATGCTGTGAAGAAGCTCAGGTTATCTTTCTGGAGAGAGAGGCACCTCGAAGAGGCTATGGAGGGAGACAGCATGTGGAGGAGACCCCAGTCTTCTCAGACCAGAGTCACCAGCCTTCATCACATGGAACAGAAGAAACACAGGCCACCCACAGAATCAAGTTCTGTCATCATTTGTTGTTTTAGGCCATTAAGTTTTGGGGGGAAGATTTGTTACACAGCTATTGATAACTGAAACACTCAGGTAGTTTGTGTGTTCTTCACTGAGAGACTATGACATGATAAGAAACTATGTGTAGAATTTTATGAGGACAGGCTTTCACTCATACACCTGTTATTTTTATTCCAGATTTTAATTTTATCCTGCCTCTAATAGGCTTATTCCAACACTTGTGGTTATTTTTAAACATATAAATCCCCAATTTTCAGTCTGGAATGATTTTGTTTTATGCCTGCTTGGATTAGTGTGATCTTTTGGGGAAAATTTCTACTCCGAACAATTATATCGCTTCTGATTCAATGCAATGTTTTTAGAGGTATATTCAGAGGGGTGTGTTCACAGCATTTATTGAGGATAAAATTGCTAAGATCTAATGATGATCTCTTTAAAATATTTATATTTGGGGGACCAATATAATGGCAGAATAATCGCTAAGTCACTGTGAAGGCATTGCTCTATTTAACTGTGCAATTTTGCACAAGCCAAGCAGAACTAATCAAAATACTGAAGGTAGGTTCTTGCTGCCAGCATTCTCCCAACATTTACCTAGCTGTTTACACGGCCAGAAATATGACTTTATATATTGTGAGTGAATTGGATTTCTTAATAGTAAACAGTGGTTAAAATTAAGCAATAATTTCTTCTGAAGAGAACTGTTAGTGATGTTTTCAGCTTTCAAGTTCTTATTGCATCTGCTTCCAGTCAATCGGGGGTAGTTTGAAAAAAATCTTTTTTAACATTTTATTTTTGTGAGAGAGAGAGCAGGGGAGGGGCAGAGAGAGAGGGAGACACAGAATCTGAAGCCGGCTCCAGGCTCTGAGTTGTCAGCACAGAGCCCGATGCAGGGCTAGAACTCCTGCACTGAGAGATCATGACCTGAGCTGAAGTCAGGTGCTTAACCGACTGAGCCACCCAGGTACCCCCATCAGGGGTATTTTAATCCATTTTTTGACACTTACCTGTTTGTCACAAAAGAGTCCCTGTATGTGAGGTGCGATGTGTCTTCCTCTGACATCCCTTCTCTGTGTCTGCTTTGCCCAATCGGGACTAACCCCGCATGGGTGCACGGGGTTGGGGAGAGGTAACCCCACTGACTCTTTGTTGCCTGTCACCCCCTGTGGACCTTTCTTCCAAATACTCAGTGCTTGCCCTGACCTCCTAAAGGCTTCCATTCTGATTCTCCCTCTCAGTCTGTTCTTTGCTAGAATATTGTTGACCCTGTTTTATCCTCCCTCAGAACTTTGTTTCGTGATGGTGGGCAGTGCTCTGAGCTCATAACCTGAGATAACACGTTAACCCAAATGGGTGTCCCTGAGGATGGATGTTTTTAGGCCGCTGGAAAAATATTTTTAGACAAAATACTACTTTTAGTCTCTTAGGCTAAAACCAAATTATTTGTGGTTTCATGAAGTAGAAGTACCATCACTTACAGACAGACTTATGTGAAGCCCTGGGAATTTCATTTGTTCTAAGTCTCTGGAACATAGCGGTGATCCCAGAGGGAAGAGAAAAAGCTGAGTGACGGTGAGAAAATCTGTCAAAATCACCTTGTTCTTTCTTCTATATCAGGCAAAGAGTCGCCTTCAGAATGAGGGGTGTAGATTCAGGTACGTAATTACAGGGTGGAGTAGCAGCCGTCAGTACCACGTAAGAGCAGAGTCAAGTGGAAGTAAGACCAGGGTGACAGAAGAGGCTCAGGAGGCTCAGCTCCTGGTGTGAGGGTCACACTGGGTTGCGGTTCAATGGCCGCACAGTTCTATTCATGTTATTGGCATGAATGAATCTTAATAATGATTGCCCCACCTCCTCAAAAAGATGAGTTATTCACATGTGCTTTGTTCAAAAAGGTAACAAAGTGCAATACTTTTTAAAAAGGTTGACCCCAAAAAGTTTGCTGATAGAAGACGTAGACCTTGTGTTATTTGGGAAAGTTATGTATTTAGAACAGATCACTCCCTAAAAATGCAAGATGTTGTGCACACCTGCACTCACACAGCACACACACACCTATCAGTAATCAGACAAAGCAAGGTAACCACCAGATCCTGAGTATTCTGTTGGATCACCTCCAATTTTCTTTCTGTTCATTGATCTTGGGGACTATACTCCTTTTACTTCCAATTCACAAAGTTGCTAGTGACTCTCTTGAACTTCTTGCTGTCACCAGTTTGTGCTCTGGGAGTCGCTTTGTCTTGCCCTTCCCATCCCAGTGTCACGAGCAGGTCACCTGGCTGGGTCTTTGGCCACTGTCTGCCCAGATGTGTCGGTGGAAGGGGTCACGACTCCATGTCACGCTTGCTTGCTTCAATGGGCTAAGAAACGCTTAGCCCCTGTGGATGCCAGCCAGCTGGCCTGGGAGAGGCGGCGTGGGAGGGGCTGCCTCGAAGGAAGAAGGAGTGGAGAAAGACAGCAAGAGCCAGAGTTAAATAAACCAAGCTAAGACTGTAAGTAGCTTAACTGAACATGGATATTTTTATTTTATGGCTTCATTTTCCCTCTCCAGAAATAATAACTCTTCAGCATCATTGGTGTTATGTAAGCTAAGGAAGTCGGAGGGCAGGTAAGAAATCTTATATTCACACTATTACATCTTTCTTTTCAACCACTGGTGTGGGTCTGGGCATTTAATAATAATGTTAAACAAGAGAGTCATTACACAGAAATATTTGTGTATTTTCCTACAGTCATCTTGGTTTGAAATAGGCTGATCAGCTGAATGTAGTGATGTATTTGTCCTTTGTATCATATCTCTGAGGCCCTTAGGGAAGAAAAATGACATATTTTAATAGATCCTGAGTGTTTTGAACATGGTGCCGTCACATCTTGTCGGGGGCGGGAGAAGGGGCTGCATCTGCAGTTCTGTGAGCCCTCCACTCTTAGGTATATTTATCAGTTCTCTCTGAGCACTGCCAGCTCAAGCTCAATTCAAACCTACCAATTTCTTAGTCCCATGAAAAGGCAATTCTGTCTAAAATCGTAGAGTCTATAGATTTTGAAATTGAAAGAAAAGTCATGCCAAAGGCTGCATTTTACTTAAACACTCTCTTAAACCCCAAGTTTCAAAACCAACTAAAGCTAGAAAAAGACGATCTTATCTGAGACCTTTAACAAATATATTATTTTGGTTCCAAATAAAGAATCAATTGAATTTGAATTTCTTAAGCCAACAGATATTATTTCTTTTTAAAAACATTTTTAAATGTTTATTTACTTTTGAGAGAGAGGGAGACAAAGCACAAGGGGGCAGGGTGCAGAGAGAGAGGGAGACACAGAATCTGGAGCAGGCTTCACAGAGCTGTCAGCACAGAGCTTGGCGTGGGGCTCGAACCCACGAATTGTGAGATCAAGACTTGAGCCTAAGTCGGATGCTTAACTGACTGAACCACCCAGGAGCCCCAGGTATTATTTCTTATATTAGAACATTACAGCTATTAACGTTAGCATCCATGAAAGAAAATATGAGATTACTTTCCGGTATGTGCCCAGAAACCTTCCCTCATCTTTGTGCCATGGCTGTTGGTGAGAGATGTGAGATGTCTGTATGCATATATTCCAGGTTGGAGCGATTGTATTTATGACCTCATCCTCATACTTCTTAGATTGTGGGATGACTTTGTCCCAAGGTTGGAATAAAACTATGCCGACTCATCGTTGCATGAAGTTGATGAATTTGTGTATTAAGTCTTTCCTTTGCGATTATCTGTGGGAACCTCAATTCACAGAGATCTCTTTTAAAAGAACCTTGGCAGTAGAAAAGAGGCACTTGTTGGATATCTGGGTTGGTTTCAATCCTGTTCACTCAGCACGTTTGTCTTAAATGACTGCCTTTTGTTAAATTTTGTTTGTCTTATCTTAGTTTATTTGGAGTTTTCTTTCCCATTTAAGAGTTTTCATAGACTGTATTTCCTTTTCTGTTTGCGTTATTTTCTTCTACTTAATGCCTCTTGATCTTTACCCTAACCTTAACTTTTGTACTCAAACGTTTTGAATTGACCTAATAGTTTGAAATATGAGCATCGTTCCTCAGGTTTAATTAGAAAGCTATGAAAATTGTGACTCGAGGTCGTACCTCTGTATATTTAATAAGGAAGTGAAAAATATCACTTGGGAGCTGACTTGGATATTTTATCTGCTGGCATATGCCAGATTGTGTGGCATGGTTGAATATCTGATGTGATTTTTGCAGATATGAAAGGAACCATTTAGATCTTTACTAACTGAAGTCACATTTTGAGTATCGAAAGCTATTGACAGAAGATCTCCACAGCTACTGGGTCTCAGTGAGCTTGACTGGTGTGACTGGTTATGTTATAATGTTGGTGTAGTGCCTTTTATGTTATTTCTTCACAAGCAGAATCAAATACCATCAGGAAATAGGCCCAGTTTTATTCAGTGGTTGACAACTTATGTTGTGCTTTGGATGCATTTTATAGTTTAGCTTTAATGACCACAAGAAGATACTTCCAATATGTATTTTTAAAATTTTTGTTAAGAGCTATTTATATATTAGTGAAAGGTCACCATACACTACTCTGGGAAATGAGATATATTCCTAGCCATAAAGGAGCTACTATAATTATACTTGGAAATAAACCAAGTAAATAATATTTGCTAAGTGATAAAATAAGTATATGTACAACACGGTATGGAGTCAGCTAGAAGGAGCTTTGGATTGTCCAGGAAGGCTTCCCGAGGGAGAAGACATTTCATATGACGTTCTGAAGAATAAGTGAAAAGAAGCCAGGGGAAGAAAGTGGAGTATGAGTCAAACAGAGAGGAATGAATTACTGGTTGAGGGTGAGAGAAANTTGAGAAGTAAGGGTGGAGGGAGCAAGAACCGACCCCAAGAGGAAAGTCTTTGGTGTTATTGGATGTTAAATGGTTCCCCGAAGTCATGCTTCACAGAGAAGCAAGAATTTACTAGTGATGCTTATTCCTAAGAAACTGTTGCCATTTACTTCATTCACTTATTCAACAAATATGTATTACATTTTTATTATATCTCTGGAACTTTGCTTAGTCCTGGACAAAGAGCAGAGACTGATATTGACACTGTCACTGCTCTCCTGGGGCTATAGGCCACTCTGGGAAACCAACATTAAATCCCAAACCGTACAGTGTTCTCCCCTGGAAGTAGATACGGTGGAAGTGAAGGTGTGGGGTTTCCTGTGTTTAAGGAACTCAGAAAGAGCAGTATGGCTGACATGGGGCTAAGAGGAGAAGGAAAGGAGGACAGTGGAGGCCAAATAGAATCAGAAAGAAACGGCAGCAAACGAGGCAGAGGGGCAGAATGTGTAAGGTCGTGCTTCTTCTTATCTTCGTCCCCTACAGAGCCATGGGAAGTCTCTGAGAGGCGAAAGCCGAGTTGGACAGATTTCCGTCCTGAAAAGTTTCCTGGGGGGCTGGATGGTACGAGTGGTGCCGAGGCTGAGCTGTCTTCTACCTGTTAGGTGATACCAGTGCCATCAGCAGGGTTAGACTCTGAGCTGCTTTCATAACTGGTTGGTAGAGTTGTTATCCACACGGTAGCCAGAATAGGTTATGACCAAAGGGCTGACTCTATGGGTTGGCTGTGGTCTGGGGCAAGGACAGGGCAAGGTTAAATGGCTTAAGAGACGTAGATCCTGCCACATGGCCCTTATTAGCAGGATTTCTCTTCAACTGAGCCAACTGGAGCTGGATTCCTATAATAACGGCCAACAGGTGTGCATAATCTTAACTCTTACGAAGGACTTAAAAGCAGATCTAATAATCAGATGTGGCCAAGGTCACTGCTGCTTGTACTGCCCTCCAAGTACCAGCTGACACGAAAGCTTATAAAAGGAGATCAGGCTAATTGTGTCATTTTTGAGTACCTTTCAGCACACGAGGAACTTCATTTTTAACTTTATTTTCCTTTATGAACAGAAACCAGAGTTTAAAATCTTAAATCATATCTCTCTTGCCTTGTACATTAGAGATGATTCCCCACAGGTAAGACTGAATTTCATTCTAAAGAATGGTGTGTAATTCATCCTGACATTCTTATTTAGCTCTGCTGTCTTTCTTCCTGCTTTTATCTGTTAAGAGTGTATATGTCATAATATCTTAATCCCCACTTGGATCCCTGTCAATAGAAGTAACTCTTTTGAACTAACCAGAACTTCTTGGCATCGCAAACAGATTTAGAAATACGGGCTTTATCTTCCATGTGCTGTTGTTGGGTTTATACTCATCAAATACCTCAGACTTTGCAATATGATCAGGCTGAATAAATACATCCCAAACTGAATATGTGCAAAATTATTCAAATGCATGAATATGTATATATGTAGATCTATAAAGACAGTTGGATTAAACTGTGAACACACTCTAGGAATCTTAACAACTGAACACATGTCAAAGGGACATGTCTTATTTTCTTGAATGTAGTAGAGTTTTGAGTTCTATATTTTATATGAATTTTCCATCCTATAAGTAATATTAATTTAATGAATTTCTGTAATTAAGGAATGTTGTTGGCTCTTTTAGTCACTCAAGCAAACATTTATCGAGGCATGTTATGGACAGGAGCTATGCTATTCTTCTAGTCAAAGCACAATTATTCAAATATTGCTTATCTAATTTTAAGATTAAACAGGGCTTCTATTCCTCCTCCTTTCTTCTCTGCTTGCTTTTTGAACCTGTAATTGCTCATTGTTCTCTTGGATCTCTGCCAGAGGATGGACAGGAAAAAAAAATGCAATAAAAATCAAGTCAAGTGATTCTGCTTCTTGTCTGCCAATTTGATAGGAAAGGACATTGTAGTTGGGTTTTTGTTCTGGGCCTTTGTTTTGTTTTTTGTTTTGTTGTTGTTCTCTCCTTCTTATGAGTTCTTAATACGTTTGATTGCTGACTCAGTAAATGTTTGAGCAACATTTAGATTCGTATTGTTCTTCCCTGCCCCCCATTATCATCTCATATTTTGACTAATTGAGCCTTGCCTGAATTCAAATTTATGTTTTGGATTGTCGCAGGATTATCATAGCAGGATTAACCAAATTAGCTGGACGAAGGAATGGTGAGGCCAGATGCAGACAGAGGGAGAGGAACTAGGGAGAGGTTTATGGCTTGTCACATACAGTTTCCTGAGGCACACGCTGGGGAAGCACGAGGTTGGGGATGGGGGTGAGGGGAATGTGGGCAGGAGCCTTGATTGCGGTTTCTCTAGGCTCAGGATTGAGAATCATTTCAGTGAGCTAGGGGTGCCCCTGCTCAGCCGGTACCTACCTTGGGGTGATTGTGAAGCCCAATAAGGGAGGTGATGGGGGATGTGGACTTAATGGACTAAAGAGGAACTGGCCAGCCTTTGGTCCGGATCTCAAACCTCGGTGAAGACAGAAGTTTAAAATGTTATTACAAACAAAAAATGAAACAGCCCCAACTCTATTACATATACATATTAAAATACTTCTAATACATCCTGACAGTATCTACTCCTCATCTCACCTCCTGAGTCACGGCCATCTTATGTCTGGCTTGTAACTGACTTCTGTCCAGCACGCGAGCCAGTCACTCGGGGCCTGCGGGGGGCCTCTTCTCCACACTGCAGTCACAGCGAGCTTTAACCATGTAAGTCTATGCCCTCTACCTCCACCATAACCCCCATCCCTGCTGGAAACATGTCTTGACTCGCCATTGCTCCTAGGACAACGAAACTCTCATGTGGCCCAGCATGGCTGGATATATGTCCCCACCCTGGCCGGTCATCCCCTGGGGCTCTGCACCACCTGCCTGGGTCTTCTCTCTGCACATTTGCAATGCTTTTTACAGGCTGAATCCCAAAATATTCACTGACTAAATTTCATTGGATCTAATACACTACTGTATTAGAAACACCATCATTTTCCCAAGAGAGGAAAGATCACTCAGTGTCTTAATTGCTCTGGATAATGCAACGTGCGCTTCCTCAGCCTATGTTTGCACTAAAACTTCTTGGGTGGAAGGGACTGGGTAATGCTTGCTCCCATTAGGATGATCAATTGGTATGAGATGAGTCGCCTTTGGAATGTTCTTCTGCAACAAAACATATCCCTTCAACCAGGGAGTATCTTCCTTTCTTATGTTGCAAAACGCATTTTTGTTGTCACTTTTCCAGAAAACATGGAGCTGTAGTCATTCCTCCAATAGGAAATATTTGTTCCACTGCTACCAAACCCAGGACTCCTTGTTTCTAGATCTTTCTGAGCTCAGAGAACCTTAATTTTGATAGCAAACCAAAAACATTTAAAAACATTTTGACAACACCTGTCAAAACAACAATGTGGATAACTCACATGGAGGAAGGGCAGTATGAACAGCCACAACCAAGTTCATGCACAAACGGGCAATGACAGTAATTTCATTACAGGCTCTTCTCTGTTTTCCCCCCATCCTCTCAAAACTATTGTTCCATGATTTTCTCCTTACATGTTCCATTTCATTCCTGATAATCAAACTTTGTTTTTCATGCCACCACTTTACCTAACTGATACCCAGGCGGCTTGTTATTTAGTTGCCTAGAAGTTGAGAGTTGTTTGCAGATAGGAAAACTTCACTCTGAAATCTTCCCCTGAATGATGTATACAACTCTTAAATAAGCTGCTTCTAACTAGCGCTTCTCTATGCCAAGAAATGTTTTCTTTTTACCTGTTTCACCCTCAAAATAAAACATTCCCCATGATCCTCTGTTAACTGATTTGAATCTGAAAAATTAACTTTTACAGAATCTTTGCTCTGGAAAATCTAAATAAGTTATGAGAGTAAGTGATCCCTTTTCTATTCTTAATAGACATGATTTTCTCTTTAAAGAGACTGTGTTGCCTTATCTCCAATTGGCCATGACTGCATCATCATCATCATCACTTTTGTCATGTCTGTGGCATCGTACACTTTTTAAAGGATTTTCGCATCTCTCATCTTATTATGTGTTTCAAGTTCCTACTTTTCCGTTTCTGTCAGCCAGCCATGAGCATGCAATAAATTATTCTGTTGAATAAATGAATGAGTGAACAAATGATTATCATGATGTTACATCCATGGTAATCCAGAGTGTCTATTGGCTTGTTTCATCTTTAGTAGTGCCTCCTAAGGGCTGGCTTATATTCTAGAACTTCATCATACTTGGCAATGGTTTTTAAAAAATGTTTATTTATTTATTTTGGGAGAGAGAGACAGTGCGAGCAGGGAAGGGGCA
This sequence comes from Crocuta crocuta, assembly GCF_008692635.1. Lineage (NCBI taxonomy): Eukaryota > Metazoa > Chordata > Mammalia > Carnivora > Hyaenidae > Crocuta > Crocuta crocuta. Next base: position 6,579,356 of record NW_027527932.1, read on the forward strand.
GAGAGACAGGGAGAGGGAATCCCAAGTAGACTCTGTGATGTCAGTGCAGGGACCTGATGTGGGGCTCCATCCCATGAACTGAGAGACCACGGCCTGAGTCAAAATCAAGAGTTAGACTCTCAAGCGACTGAGCCCCCAGGTGCCCCTTCCCAATGGAGTTTTGATCGGATGCTGAGTGAGCTGTGAGTTATGACAAAAGCCTGTATTTGTCAAGGCTTGTGTTTTAAAAGCAGGATTTAAAACGGTAATAACAAATGAGGAAGGAATGAAAACCTGTCATGTTAACTTTCAGGTACATCTTGCATCTTGGTGTGGAGAGTTAACAACGTGTGCTAAATATGTACTAGGTTCCGGGTGTCTGTAAAACATACTTTCATGCATTATTGTATCTGATCTGGTTACTTGTTATTTGTCTTGCTAATGCTGTGGATAGTATTTCTTTAACTAACTCCTGTTCATTTACAGAAGGAATTCTTTGGCTGTTTCTCACAAAGGTATTGTCTCATGGGTAGTTATCAGTCTGTTACAAAAATGATCTTAATGCGTGTTGGTGAGGCGTTTGTTTTCGTCTTGGTTGGGTGGATCGCTTCCCATCTGAATTAGCTACTGCTCCAGCATCCTGTTAGTGAAGGGCTAAGGCTCAGCATTTCAGCTTCTAGGTCCTTCGCATTCTCTAAACTTGCTCTCATTTGTTGCTAGGGGTGCCCTGCTCTGTGAAACCGATCCCAGAACTCTCGAGAAGTCACCATCTGGGCTGCGGTGGCACTTGCTATGAGCCGTACACCTCATCAGCTGCTCCCTGGGTCTCTCTTTCTCTTTTGGTTCCCAGGAGGATATTTCCAGAGGCAGAGAAAAACAATGGTCCATTTACCTTATGTACTTCACCTTAGTGGATGTGAATGAGAACAGCAATTGAAAGGTTCCTAGGAGTTTACTTTTTTATCTTCTGTTTGGTGGCTTTTGCAACAATAGTCATGCAGATAGCTCTGTATTAACATCCTGCTCCTTTCACATATCAGAGCGAGTGGCTATTGGTTTTACAGTGATGACTTTGCTGTTCTTGCTTATAAATGTTATACTATTCCTGAACGTGTCACCCAATGGAGAGAATAACAAAGAACAAGTAAAATCACAAAGCTTGCAATGAAAAAAGAGAAGGTCCCTTAATCTCAGGGTAAATAAATCACTTAGTGCATATTAGTTGCTAACATTTCTTTAAATAATTTTTTTAATGTTCATTTATTTTTGACAGAGAGAGAGCACGGGAGGGACAGAGAGAGAGGGAACACAGAATCTGAAACAGGCTCCAGGCTCTGAGCTGTCAGCACAGAACCCGATGTGGGGCTTGAACACACAAAGCATGTGATCATGATCTGAGCCGAAGTCAGATGCTTAACTCACTAAGCCCCCGGGTCCCCTAGTTGCTAACATTTCTAAGGAAAAAGTATGTGATAGGCTTTGTGGCACGTCAAATGCATTGAAAACTTTGACTCTGTTGTTATAACACGTACGTTATGAGGTTGTCTGGGATACCAAGCCAGCCCCTAGAGACTTACAGTTTCTCAAATGTTGTTATAAAAAACTAGTGGCTTGGGGGGCGCCTGGGTGGCTCAGTCCACTAGGCATGCAACTTCAGTTCAGGTCATGGTCTCATGGTTTGTTAGTTCGAGCCCGGCGTTGGGCTCTGTGCTGACAGTTTGGAGCCTGTTGCTTGATTCGGATTCTGTGTGTCTCCCTCTCTTTCTGCCTCTCCCCCGTTCATGTTCTGTCTCTCTCTCTCAAAAATAAATAAACATTAAAAAAATATCGGCCCGAGTATTGTTGGCCAGTGTATACTGATATACTGTGCATTAGAAACAACGTTAAAGATAAGATGTTTGGAATTCTGATCTGCTAACAGTTAGAAGGTTTTTTCCCCTAGAAATTTCTTCTCAATGTGGAAGAAAAGAATAGCTCTAGAATAAATTAAAAATAAAGGTGAAAATAAGTAAGTCTAGTTCCATCTTCTGATGCAAAGATTTTCAGTATTTCTATGTGGAGAAAGCCCTTGAGGGTCAATAACCTGTGCTTTAAAATAGTATCCTTTTTTTCCATTCCCAAGTGTCTAAAATTGGGACTAGTCAATAAATACTAAATATTTTTTAATAGAAAATTAAGTCACCTGTATTTCTCAAAGATCTGGCTTTAGGTAATTCCACGTGGGAGTTTGTTTACTCTTGAATTTATTGCTATCAATTTAGAAGAGAACTTCTTCTTAACAGTAGAATTCGGTTTTATAACCATGTAATTTGGTTTACCTGAAGCTAGTTTTTTGTATGGCTTTATTGCATGTATTTATGTACTGTATTTCTATTCTTGTCCTTATTTATCCCTGATGTTTATACATTTAGCCTGCTAGGAAATAATCCTATGGCTGTCCCCTTCATTTTTCTATGTGTACAATTTAGAAAGCAGTTCACAAGATTTCACTTACACTCTCTATATCAGACACAATTTTACTTTCTACAGATATAATTTTCAGAATGAATTCTTTATGTTCAATTGCCAAGAAAATAGTTTCTCTTGGCATAGCCATGATGTCACATATATGTATGTCTGTATAAATGTGTATATATGTATATGTATTACGTTCTTGTGCCTGTGTTTAATTTAAAAAGCTTGCCAGAGAAATGACAATTTTAAATAATCCTTACTTTGCTCTAATTAAAGATTGGGAGGTTTGTCTAATATAGGAGACCCTACAATTTGATACTTCAGATTTGATTTGCTACAACCAATTCTCAGATGATTCTTATGTTGAAATAAATGTATTATGATAATATCCTAAGAGGTTACCAGAGATTTCAAGGGTATTTACAGAGATGCCTGAGATCTCTATTTGGCTGTCACTGGATTCCCTGCTGTTAGCCTGTGATGAGCTGGACCTTCAAACCGTTTCTAGGTAGACCCAGTAAAGTGGTACATTTGTAAAAACCGCTGTGAAGACCGTGCCTTCTGGATAATTGTGATAGAACTCTTGCAAATTTCCCTCTCCAGGGCAACTGTGAAACATTGCTGTTGTCTGATCACATAAAAAGGGCAGTCAAACTACCTTCCATAAATTTGCCTGGGTAGAAAAGTCTGGAATCATATTTTCCATTGCCTTAGAACCTGACCACAGCCAATGAAAACATCTAGAATGCTCTGAAGCATGTTCTGTGTTAGGGATTTGAGGAGAGGGGACGGAGTGTGACATAGTCACCCAGGGGAAGAGTGATTGTTAGAGAATGAGAGGTAGTAACATGAGAAGGACAGAGCATTTTGTGCGAAAACATAAAGCCAAGGTGTTTGAGCCCCGTTGACAAGGGCAGCTACACACTGAGATGAATGGGTTCATTTTCATCATTCAGCAACTTCTACATTCACCTCTTTGGCTGGAGTCACGTACGTAAGGTGATCTCACATGTCCCCCAAAAGCCATAAAGTCGATGAATTCATGCAGCGGACACCAGGGAAATCATTGCAGGCCAAAGAGCATGGTTACAGCACACAGTAGGGCTTTTTTGTCAGATGGACTTGGTATTTGGGGGGATTAGGTCACATGGCTGAGCATGTGATCTACAGGGGCTGGGCCTGGACAAGACTAATTCCATGTGTAGAAACTGACTGTATTATCCGTTAAGCAGCCAGTGTATGGGAAGTAAGTTAATACTCTCAAGTCCCTTGAAGCTTTGCTTGACTTCCTTTTTAAAACAGCTTATTCAGATTAGTATTTCATGTAGTCACCTCTTACTGCTTTCGCCTAATCAACAACACTTGATTGCCATGAAAAGCATGTTTTGGTTATCCAGGGATTATTTTTTTCCGGTATTTTGATATTTTTAGACTACTAAACAGCCTTTAAAACTTTTTTCTTTTTTTTTTTTTAGAATAAAAAAGGTCCTCGAACATACTTCCGAACATCAATCTTTTCATTGTTTCATTACAGCAGTGACTTTCAATTCTACTTCCTCCAGGGAAAAGGTTGGCTCCTTAGTTTCTGTAATGTCTTTCTGGCTCTTGGGGTCTGCACTATTTCAATTCCAATTTCAGTTTCCATTTTAATAACCTTATGGTCATGACAAAGTATGTGAGTTTTGCCAAAGTCAATCCAGTGAGTTTCTGTCTAACCGTTGGCTTTCTCAATGCTATAGAGCTTTATTTTCTCCAGCTCCTATTCTTAATTGCCTTCTGATTCAGATCTGGTGATAAGCTGTTGCAGAGTGCAAAACTGCTTTGTTTATTGTTTTTGTCACCCCTCTCCAAAAAGTGACAGGATTTTTTGGTTCAATTTTTTTTTCTGTGTGACAAGTGCTACCATTTCAATAATGAAATAACTAGCTTTCTTATACTTTTTTTGACAGTGTTTTTGTCGCTCAAAAAGGAAGTGTCTTCCCATTTATTTTCGTGCACACTTTTCATTAAGTTGGTCATTTTATATTTCTAAGCCTCTCATGTTTCATTTGGTGACCATGGCATTTGTATTTGATCTGCCATGCATTTTCCACATGTGAAGCAATAGGAATATCGGTACTTAGGAATAAGGGACTTTTGTTTCAGCTCAATTATCATTTTAAAAGGGAAGGCGTTAGTGCATATTCTTTAATGCCAGAGCTAGCTGACATTGCAACAGTTTAGAGGGTCAGCACCCTAATAGAAATTAAGTGGTCTTTATTATTATTATAATTTTAAAAAATTTGTAAATGTTTTTATTTATTTTTGAGAGAGAGATAGAGACAGCGTGAGCGGGGGAGGGCCAGAGAGAGAGAGAGTTACAGAATCCAAAGACAGGCTCTAGGTTCTGAGCTAGCTGTCAGCACAGAGCTAGACGCGGGGCTTGAACCCACGAAGGGTGAGATCATGACCTGAGCTGAAGTTGGACGCTTAACCGACTCAGCCACCCAGGCGCCCCTATTATTGTTATAATTAATTTCAACGTTTGAGTTAAAATATTAATCTTGCTAAGCAGGCTAAAACACTGTTTATCAATACATTGTGATGAATTGCCTGCCGCTTTTCTTCATTCCTTTTGATGTTAGCTAAAGGATTATTTCTCAATCCATTCCATCAAAACATGGGACACAAAGGGAACAAAATTAAAGGCATGGATATCTAGGGATAAATGTGTAGTTTATTGGTAAAGATGTTTTTAAATCATGCTTCCATTGCCAAAGTAGGCAATGCGATCTCTTTCTGTATTCCACCTCTGTCCACAAATACTCCTGGATTTCATTATTTTCTTCCTTTTCTAGGTTCTGATGGATTGCATTTTACTACAAAGCATCTTGGAGAAGAAGATTGCATTGTGCGGTGCTATTCAGAGGTTATATAACTTGTCTGAGCCCACCGAGTTCGTTTGTGGCAAGTATTTTCCAAACCTAGGTCTGGATCACTCCAAAGTATTTGTTCTTTTCTCTCTACAATACTGTTTTGGTGCTATGAACCAAAACCATCTATATTAACATGATTGTACTACTTGATCGTATTCACTCACTTAGCTATTGTTCCACTGTTTCCATCAACATGACTTAACTATTCTAGGAAACTCTTGCTCAGGGAGACAAAACAAAAATAATTTTATTGCTCACACCAGGAACTTTGTGAAAAGCTCCATTTAAATGACCATTACATTGTTCAACTCCTGAGTAGGTAGCATTAAATAACTGCTTACTGCCAGGGACTTTCTTACTTTGTGTCAATGTCTTCTTGCTTTGTTCACCAATCCTAAACTTTTATAGCATGACTTTACCTAATCCCTTTCCAGCCCCCTCCCACTGAAAGGTCTGTCTTAAACCAGATTCCAAGGCCTCATAAATAGTCTGACTTTGCCTGTCCCGCTACGTTATGATCAAGGTAATGTTCTGGTTGCTTTGTTGATATTTTATTTATCTCATCTTCAGGTTGGTTTGTTGATATTTTCAGGGATCCAGTAAGAGGTGCGATTATATTTCTTTGATTTAAATTTCTTTGATTTGATTCTATTTCTTTCATTTCTTGGTTTCTACGATATAAGTGCTGAATGGATACCTTGGGATTAATTCTAAAAGAGACAACAGATGATCCCCCTGTTTCCATTCCTGCATGTTCTCATTGGTGTGTGATCTGAGTAACACTGCTCATCTTCATTGTTCTTCTCGGGAGAGAATGGTGTAAATGACAGGGTTGTTGTGAGAATTAAATAAGATAGTATCTTTGAAAATGTGCTGCAGGGTGATATGTAAAGATAAAAGTATTTTGTCATTTGTATTACTTATTCTACCTAGTGGTGCTAAGCATTCAGTGTCAAGCAGATTTCTGACTGGAGGTCCAGGTGAGGGAGGCTTGGTGAGGAAGATTCTTAGGTTTCTTGTACTATGGGACAGGATGGTTGTAGACCATTTTCTGAGCTGGAGAAATAGGTCAAAAGCAGAGAGGGACATGGAGGCTCGGAGTGGGACACATATGAGAAGACAGTACATGCATCCCTTCCGGTGATATTAACCACTCCTTCACACCTACTGGAAAATTCTCTTTAGGCAGGACTCTTTCATTCACTTTTCTTTCCTTCTGGGTGTTCTGTCCTCATCTTAAATTGATGGCTGCTAAGATATTAGCTTTATCCCAGATCTTGAGTTTGATTTGAATCGTATCCATCCAACTGGAAATTTCCATATGATTTTCCCACGGTTGTCTCAACCTCAGCCTGTCCAATTATTATCTCCCTTATCTTGGCTAATGGAAGCAGGATTCCAGAGGTTAAACAAAGGATCCTTACCTTTTCTGCTTCTTCCTCCACTCATTCATTCATCAAATATTTACAGAGCACCTTATGCGTCTTGCCATTCCTATAGGCTCTGGAGATATAATCATTAAGTCAAACCTATCATCTCTGACCTCTTGGAGCTAAGTCACTTCCTCCTCTCATTTCTTATAGTTCCCTTCCCTGACATTTTAAGGTAGTATTTCTCAAATTCTGTGCCTTAGAACAGAGGAATTATCTTGGGCTGACAATAAGTGTTAAATGAAACAAAACAAAAGTGAAACAAAACAAACTTTCTGAGATCATTTGGGTTGAGACAAATAGGATTAATAAAATTTAAACCTCTTTATTGCTGGATTTCTCTGAGCATTTATTTATTTTATGTTTTAAACTTTCTTGGGGCGCCTGGGTGGCTTAGTGGTTAAGCGTCCGACTTTCGCGTAGGTCATGATCTCGCGGTTCGTGGGTTCGAGCCCCGCGTCGGGCTCTGTGCTGACTGCCAGCTCAGAGCCTGGAGCCTGTTTCAATCTGTGACTCCCTCTCTCTCTGACCCTCCCCTGCTCACGCTGTCTCTCTCTCTCTCCTAGAAATAAATAAAACATTAAAAAAAAATTTAAACTTTCTTAGGGAATAATTGACAAATATAATTGTATATATTAAAAATGTACAATGTGATGATTTCATATACATATGTATTGTAGACTACTACCAAGATCATGATATAATTAACACATCCACCACATCACATAGTTAACTCTTTTTAAAAAATTTTTTGGTGAGAATGCTTAAAATTTACCCTCAGCAACTTTCTAGAATACAGTGCCTTTAAGATAGTGACCATGCTGTACGTCAGATCCTCAGAACTCGTTTCTTCTCATAACTGAAAAGATGTAAGCTTTAATCTACATCACCCATTTCTGCCTTCCCCTAGCCTCTGACAACCATCATTCTATTCTCTGTTCCAATGAAATGTTCATGTGTATGTATACGTTTTCTTTATCTGTTCATCTGCCAAAGGACATTTAGGTTGTTTCCATATCTTGGTTATTGTGATTAGTGCTGCAGTGAACATGGATGGGAGTGTAGATATCTCTTCAAGATACTGATCCCAATTTCTTTGAATATGTACCCATGAGTGGGACTGCTGGATTATATGATAGTTCAATTTTTAATGTTTTGAGTAATTGCCATACTGATTTCCATAATGGCTGTATGAATTTATATTCCCACTGTGTAGAAGAGTCCTTTCCCCCCACATCTTCACCAGCATTTGTTATCGCTTAAGTTTTTGATAATAGCCATCTTGACAAGTGTTAGATGATATTTCATTGTGGTTTTGATTTGCATATTCTTTTTTTAAGTTTATTTATTTTGAGAGAGACAGCGAGAACGAGTGGGAACAGGGTAGATAGAGAGGGAGAGAGAGAGAATCCCAAGCAGGCTCTAAACTGTTAGCAAGGAGCCCAATATGGGGCTTGAGCTCATGAGTTGTGAGATCATGACCTGAGCAGAAACCAAGAGTCAGATGCCTAACTGACTGAGCCACCCAGGCGCCCCTTGACTTGCATATTCTTAGTGATGTCTTATGTTGAGCACTTTTTCGTGTACCTGTTAGCCATTTTTACATCTTGTTTGGAAAAAAATGTCTATTCAAGTTTTTTGCCCATTTTAAAATTGGGTTATTTGCTTTTTTGCTATTGATTTGTATGAGTTCTTTATATATTTTGGATATTAACCCCTCATTTGATATATAGGTTGCAAATATTTTCTCACATTCTACAGGTGGCTTTCTCAATTTATTGATTATTTCCTTTGCTGTGCAGGAGCTCTTTAGTTTGAGATAGCGTCACTTGTTTATTTTAACATTTATTGCTTGTGCTTTTGGTGTCTTACCCAAGAAATCATGACCAACGCAAATGATAAGGATCTATTTCCCTATGTTTTCCTCTAGGGTTTTTACCCATGGGCCTTATGCCCATGCACTGGTGAACTTACCTGACCACAAAACCCTTTGGGTACAGACTTTTCAGCTGGCACAGTGTGCTTTATAAAAATCTTTAAGTCACTCTGCTTTAAAGATTGATTTCATACATTCCTTTATTTAAGATTATTGTGAGCCTGTTGTGTGTTTTGTTTACTCTTCTGTTAGGGATTATGGAGAAAAAAGATGAATAAATCATTGTATATGATCATTGTAATGAATAAATCATTACAAACTAAATCATTTGTAGTTTCTTTTATTTTCTTTTTCCTTTCCCTTTTGGTCCCCTGAAATACTACATTTCCTAAAGCTGCTTTCTAAAAGTTGGTGGTGAATTTAACCCTAAATAGTAAGTCAAATTTCAACAACTCTTTCGTCTATGGTTTAGATTTTCTTTCTGAATTCTTCTCCTTGTGCCATTTACCTTGCTTTTGTCTTACTGAATATCTCCTCACAGGTTCTTTTTGGTTGAAAGCCCATAGCGTTGAAACCATTTCAGACTTTCTTTTGTATGACTTCTAGCAAATGTGTCATGTCCAGAGGTTAATGAATGACGAATCATGACTACTAGTGACTACTGATGGGTTCACCAGTGACTGGGTCTGTCTTTCTAATAGAGGGATTTCTATTGTTGAGGTGGAAATGGAATGCATTCTTTGGGTATTGATTAACAGATGGAATTTTCCTTGCTTTGTTTTATAGCCATTATTTGGAGAGTTACTATATTCTGAAGAGTAGTCATTTGTAACACAGCAGGTGCAATTTTTCAGTTGGTGTGTTACACCATTTTCTATAAATCTGTAGTTCTTGCCAGACTCTGATTTTTCTCACGTGTATTAAGATAAGGTGAATCACATTATTGAATAGAATCAATGGTAGCTTTATCAGAAGCTGAACATGTTCATAAGCTTTTTTTTTTTTTTAATCTGGAAAAAAGTTCTCAAAGCTTCTGTTTAGAAACAGAAAATTTCAGCAAAATCTGAAATTTCTTAATGCAGTTATTGTGAAGCACAGAGAGGTAGCTGTTTTTGTGTGTATGTGCGCATGTAAGTACATAGGAATGTAGTTTACATTGTGACTCATCTCCAGTGAAAAATAAATGCAGTTCTGCACGTCCTTTTAGTTTTTCTGGATCAGATACTGTCTGCGTGAGTCATAAAGGAAGACGATGCTAAGGCAAGGGCCCGTCTTTACACATTTCTAATGTTCCAAAGATGAGATGATTATGAAGGTCTCCATTGATGACTTTAGTTTACAGTAGATACATCAGAGCAATGAGTGCATGACACTAGGGTGCTGGCCTCTTGCCCTGGGAGGCGTCAGGAGGCTTGCTGGGTCTGTTTTTGTGTGTACAGGAAAGCACACAGTGTAAATGAGTATACATATATACACATCGCAGTAAAATAATTACATAGAAAGATTGTTTTGGTAAGAAGTTTAGACTCAGTCATATGTACTTTATCCTAGTTAATTCGTGCTAAGCGTTGGCAAAAATGGATTCAAAGGGTTCAAATAAAATGGACATATCTGAATACCAGCTCTTGAAAATCTTTGTAGTAACTCAGTTTATTAGTGGTAATGGGCTGTGTCTTAGGCTCTGATAAAACCTTTTCTTTAAAATTTTTTAATGTTTTATTTATTTTTGAGAGAGAGAAAGACAGCGTGAACAAGGAGGGTCAGAGAGAGAGGGAGACCCAGAATCTGAAATAGGCTCCAGGCTCTGAGCTGTCAGCACAGAGCCTGATGCAGGGCTCGAACCCATGAACATTAGATCATGACCTGAGCCGAAGTCGGATGCTTAACCAACTGAGCCACCCAGGCACCCCTGATAAAACCTCTTAAGTAGTGTAATGGAAATCTAATTTAGTGGGCTGTAGAAAATGTGGAGGGAGCCTTTAATGAGAGAGAGAACATAGTACATGATGGGACTTGGAAAGGTAGGTCTTTATGGGTGACATCAGTGGTCATGTGACCCAGCAAGCTTCCCTCCTGCTTTCCCACCTCAGGAGGGCTGTGGTAACAGCACCACCCCTTCCTCTAGGGGATGCTCCCAATCCCAGAGTCTGAAGGGTGTGGTCATTTTCATTATCGACTCAATCTGGCCACAGGTGATTGAGGCCCAGGCGTGGGCTTCCAAACAAGCCCCTCAGAATCCTTCACTGGAAGTTTTGCGGACACAAACAGGGGAAGAGGTAACGTCTCTGGTTGGTGGCAAGGTTGTGAGATGTTAGGTCCAGAAGTAGCTGGTGGCTTCATTTTTACAATATGGAAGCCGCTGCTTGGAGAAAATAACATATTCAACAGATCTCATGTAGAGAGACGCACAGATAAGAGATAGAGAGTCCTGGAGGGGGTTGCACTTCTCTTTCCAGTTGCAACTCAGGCCTGCCTATACTTTGGTCTTTCTATTGCTACACATCTGCTAATAAATTTCTCTTTTGCACAAGCTAGTCTGATTGGGTTTCTGCCACTTTGAGGCAAGAGTCTTGTCTCACAGAGTCTGAAAAACATACAGCAGGGAGACATATTTAAGGACCAGAAAAAGCAAGTTAGTTGTCTTAAAGCAAATAATCTTGCTTTGCCACAAAAGAAATCGGTCCCCCTGTGTGAGTGGAGTGCCGCTCTGCGAAGTATTCGATGCACAGTAAGAGTGTGATTAAAAACCCGATTGGCGTCTGCGTGAATCTGTTGTGCAGGAGCTGGAAAACAATATTAAATTTAAAAACCTGCCGCACGTGTAAGATGAATGTTTCATTCATTTCAGCTTTCTCTCTCCCCATCCTGCAACACAGAACTGTTCAGTTGGTGTGAAACACAAACAAGGGTCGTGTGCCAGCAAGCACAAGGAATCTAAAGCAAGCAGTGTGTCACTCAAGCAAGCATTTGTTTCGTACCACGGTGGAATTCGTCCTATGCGAGGTTGGTGAGAAGCAGAGCAGTTTCTTTCCCCTGGGAGCAATCCTGGACTGTGTGCAGATATTTGCTGATCATTTAGAGAAGGGCGTATTTATAATTTTAAAAATAGACTTAATTTATAAGATTGTAACCAAAACTATTTTCAGCCCCTTGCCAATAAGCATAGGATGTATGTGGAGGAGCCTTACTTGTCCATCTTAGCATGCGATGTGTGCTCCGGGGCTGCCTGCTCCTTAGGACATGGGAAGGGCTGCTTGTCCCTTTCCAACATCTGTCTTCACCTCCCCCACCTTGATTTTGGGCTGTACTTCCCAGCGAGCTATGGAGAGAGGAAACAGTCCTAGGCCATACATCTGGAGATAACGAGGAGCTTTACCATTTATGTGTTCTGGAAACTTAGGTAGATTAATTTCTGAAGAAGTAATACCAACCACATAGAGGTGTTAAGCAGCAGAAATTTATTCATCAGCTGATTAATTCAAAAATATTTATTGAGTGGCTATTATTGCAAAGCACCCTTTTGGGAAAAGCATTGAACAAAACAAACCAAAATCTCCAGTTGCCTAAAGCTGTTGTTTAATGATAGAGATAGACCGTAATGGGCAAAATGCATGCTATGTAGGAGAATGACAAGTGCTAAGGAAGAAAAGAAAGTGGAGAGAAGAATTAGGAAGTTCTGCAACTTTTGAAATATGGCCAGGAAAGACCTCTCTGAGGTTACATTTGGGAAAAGACCAGAAAGAAAGAAGGGAGGAAGGAGGGAAGGGAGGGAGGGAGGGAGGAAGGAAGAAAAGAAAGAACGGTGGGCCAAGCCAGGCACATATCTGGAGTAAGAGCTTTCTGAGTATAGGGAACCATGTGTGCCAGGATTCTAGGAAGGAATCGTGCAAGGTGTGTTGAGCAAATAGAAAAGACATAATTGTAGCTGGAGGGAGTGAAGTGGAGGAAAAATCCTGGAGCCCCTTCTAGGTCCCAGAAAGGACTTTGGCCTTCACTTTGAACGAGATGGAAGACAGCTGGAGAGTTTTGCAACAATTTCCTTGAAAGTGCCTAGACCAGTTCTAGTACATAGCAGGTAGTCAAAAATGCTTGATATTGAACCAAGGATTTGTTTTGATCTTATCCACCTTCTTCCACTTTCAGCAGAGCATGAAGGGTGGAGGCCATGGTCACATTGTGTCACGGTCTTTACATGGTATAAAAAATGCCTCTGAGCTTCTCAGAAATGTCTGTAGCAGCTTGCCCCTCCTTCATTTCTTTAAAAGTCTAGAGGGGTGCTCAAAACTGGCTTAGAATCTGCAATGCAGTAGATTGATATTTTTACCAATAACCTGCTAGAATTGGTGTATTTCCTGGGAGCAGATCTGATAGTCATCATATTTCTTCTCTGTCAATAGGATAGGAGCTCATTACATTTATTTACTTAGTAGTTTTATAACCATTAGGGAAGTTAATTACGTAGTGTTCAAGAGAGCGTAAAAAATAGAAAAAACAAAGTGAGTTGATCAGAGAGGAAGAGTCACACCTGCTAGGTTTCCCATATGACCTTGATCCTAAGATCAAATTGTAATGGGAGGGAAGTTGGCCCATAATGTTGAAAGTGAGGTTTCCACTCCCAATGTGTTTACAGATGTTCCTAACTAGCTATATTCATCTCCGAGAAAATCAGAAAGGCAAGGTCAGAGATGTGTGCAAATGAGTTCTTGCTATTGAAAACAATGATTTAAATAACTCCCTTGATACAGTGAGCAAACAAAAAAAACCTGATGCCAAGTAAAACGTGGCTTTCTTGTTTTTCCTTTTGTTTGTCTGAGGAAAGCATTTAAGCAACTCTTGCTAGTTCGGTGTCTAGCTCATTGAGGACTGTTCAAGTTCCTAAACAGGAGCCAAATTTAGCTACGTGTCCATCAGTAACGTATTTCTCTCTCTCTGGACACTTATTTTTCTCTTCTTCACCTGCAAAACAATAAGACTTATTGACTTTTTGGTCACAACTGTGTTGTAAGAATTTTCAGGGTGTAGAGTATATTTAAAATGAAGAATCTACAGTTCATTTGAAGAAGATGGATTTCACAGTTATAAACAATCTTTTTATGATATGACTTGTGGTCATGGTGCCCATTATAGTCATCAGATGTGTTTTCAACAAATGGGAGTAAACATCCCTGAAATCATAGACCGTTTACTTTTTTCAAGATAAACACATTTATTAGTAATGTCTATGAAACCTCATATAAAGTGGCTAATGCGTCTATGATTTTTACATTTTCAAGGTAGCTGTGAGAATGAGATTTGTTGAAATAGATTGATAAAGAAGAAAATTGAAGTCAATAAGATTAAGGAGCAGGGAAGATATGAGATTTATATTTTTCTAGACCTGATAATTATGATCTGACTCCGTTTAAAGTGGACTCTGTGAGAACTGGTCTTATAAGAGTTGCCTAGGCAAGACTAATTTGTGTTCTATGAATTTTAGATATTTTTCAATTTCCTTACTTTTTTCAAAGCCTGACTAATTGGAAGGAAATATAGTTCAGCATATTGTATGAACATTTATTTTGATGAGCTGAAGTTGGCTGGAGTGTATCTATCTATTGGAATATATTACTAGGTTTGTCAGTACTCTTCCAAGCCTCTGGTAAAAGCATTCACTCTCTCGTTAGGAAAATGTCCTCCCTGCCCCAACCCCCCATGTCTTTGCCATGAGGTGTAGTGGACGCTGCCATTTTCTTTTCTTTAACAAAAGCTTTTCTTCTGGTGATGGGGACTGGGTGAAGCGTAGGCACTTGTTCCAAACTGGCGCAGTCTGGGTACCTAATTCCAGAGCTACAGGCACTGGTTTAGGAATACATGACGCAAAGTAACCCAAATCAGAGTCTCCTCCCATTTTTGTTTTAAATTTGAGTTAATAAAGAGTAGTCGTCCCTCTTGGAGGCCTGGAGTTATAGGAGGCTGCGTATTCTGTACGGAAGGTAGGACTGCAGTGGAGATAATGAATTGCAGGAGATGAAAAGCAGAGTGAGAATCCTGAACTTGCCCTTGGTTTCAGCTGTCCTTGAATCCAATTCAACCCACATTCTTTCAGGTAGCTGGAGCTGACACTGCCTTTTTGGCTGAGATTAGGAATGACCAAGGCCTACAATCTAGATCTTTGAGACAGAGGCTGGACGATGCTCATTTAGTTTTTCATACTCATTTTTCCTCATTTTTCATGCTGATTTAGAAATCTTGGAAAACTCAAAGGTAACCTGATCTTCTCAGGTCCACTTCAATACTTAAATTGTTCCATACTTAAATCACTTATTTGTGTATATTAATGATAAATTAAAGTTAATATGATGTATATGTAAGTAGGCATTTTAGACAGAAGCTGAAGTGACAGATGAACAGGCTGTGTGGAAGGCAGCTTAAAATATGACCTTTAAATTTTTTATTGCACGTTTTTGGACTGCTAATGCTCATTCCATATAGTTTTATCTTTATATGGAGAATTCCTGCTATGATAACCAACAAGGACTCAGATTTGTATCTGGGCATTTTTATTATGCTACATATATCTGTTGTGATGTAGAGACATACAATATATATTACATCAAACACACACACACACACACACACACACACATGCCTGCAATGAAACCCATAATGATGCAATTTACTATTACTGAACTAAGGCCATCTCCACTTATCATTGGCTCTTTGCAAAATATTGTAATGATAAAATGCAAGCTCACTGGTAAATTTTTCAAAGTCAGTTTAGATGATTTTTGTTGCAAAAAGTCCATATTGTACTGGCTTTTATGTTGGCCATTTATAAAAACAATTACTATTTGTGGCTTGCCAGGAGCCTGTTGAAGCATACCACGATCATCAACATTGATATGTAGATAGACATATTGCTATCTTTGACATCAACAGATGTAGCATTTTCATACCATACAGAAAGTAATGGTGCCTGACATTTCTAGGTTGAAAGCCCGTCTTTGTTTCTTGCACTAATGGAAATAGACTTTGTGGCCGTCTTGTTCACTTCAAGATTGTATGTAAATGTTTCTATAAAAATAGGGAGGTTTCCTTTTATTATCTCACAGAAGCTGGGAAATAAAGGTGAAGAGACAACATTGCCAGGCAAACCAAAGAGGATTTTAAACATAGTTTAAATTCTATATATCAAAAATAGAAGTGAGATACAAGTAGTACTATTTGTTTTTTCTTTTCTCTTTCTTTCTTTCTTTCTTTCTTTCTTTCTTTCTTTCTTTCTTTCTTTCTTTCTTTCTTTCCTTCCTTCCTTCCTTCCTTCCTTCCTTCCTTCCTTCGTTCCTTTCTCTTTCTTTTCTTTTTGTATATGGTAAGTCTGTATGACATCTCCATGAAGAACTAAAAGACAGAATACTTTACAACAGAGAGATTCAAACAGCTGAAATATACCTCCTCCTTGGTATCATTTCATATTTAGGTGTTATTCTGTTGTTGAGAACAGAATGAAAACCCCATGACTTTGATTTTGAAGAAAGAGCCCTTATAAGGTCAAATGAAAGAGCATTAGCACCCAGGATTTTCACAACGTCTGCTTGATTCAGCTACATTTTAACCAGCTTCTATAGTCTAATGAGGGACCGAAGTGCTAAGCTAGGTGACATAATTTGTGCTACCTGAATTTTTTGACATGGTGAGGAATCATTGGTGAAAAAAACCAAAGAACAGCTGAGTACAGTAGAGTATAGGTTGAAGCAGTAGCTGATATAACCATAGTACAATTGTAGTTGGTGTTTATATCCTGGAAGAGAAAACTGCACTTTTATTCTTAGATCATTCCCATGGTCCAGGAGGTTGCCCTAAGGTGCCGGAATCAAGTGGGTGAAGCTTGCCAAAAGGAACATTTATTGCAACTTTCCTGATTACAAGCGTTAGTTTGTACTTTTTTTGTTTTTAAAGATTTTAATATTCATTGTGAAATTCTTTTAATAATAATACTAGTAGTTTACCTAAAGGAATATATGTTAGTGCAGAAAATTTAGAGTATACAGAAAAGTGAAAATAAGTGACTCACTATCTCATCACTCAGAAGTAATGACTGTTAAAATGTTGACAATACTTACATTCGATCATTTTCTATGCAAAGCCACATTAAAAAATTAATCTTTTAATAATACACAATGTTACTTCCTTTTCTGCATTTAAACTTTTTAAAATGTTTATTTATTATTATTATTTTTTAATGTTTCTTATGTATTTCTGAGAGAGAGAGGCAGCATGAGCAGGGGAGGGACAGAGAGAGAGGGAGACACAGAATCTGAAACAGGCTCCAGGCTCTGAGCTGGCAGCATCGAGCCCGATGCAGGGCTCAAACCCACAAACCGTGAGATCATGACCTGAGCCAAAGTAGGGCGCTTAACTGACTGAGCCACCCAGGCTCCCCAATGTTTATTTATTATTGAGAGACAGAGAGAGATAGAGCATGAGCATGGGATGGGGCAGAGAGAGGGGAGGCAGAATCCGAAGCAGGCTCCAGGCTCTGAGCTGTCAGCACAGAGCCCAACGCAGAGCTGGGGCTCACAAACCATGAGATCATGACCTGTGCCCAAGTTGGACCTTTAACTGAATGAGCCACCCAGGCACCCCTCCTTTTTTGCTTTTTAAATGCTAAGTTACATAATAAACATCCTGATTAGCTGTTTTCTTAAAAGGTTTCTAATGGTTACATGATATTGTAGCCTGCAACTATGTAAAACTTCATTTAATTTTGTTATTATGGGAAACTTTACATAGTTTATAATTTTATGGTGTATATAATGACGTTACAGGTCATCTTTTTGTAGGAGTTTGGTAATATCTAACAGCGTTGGAGCTTTGCATATCCTATAGCTTTGCAATGTAATTTTAATTCTATACTTGAAAGAAGTTCTTGCCTATGTGTTGTAGAAGGAAAAGTGTACATTGCTGCATTGTTTATAGAAGCTAATTGTCCCATCAGTAGAGTGTAGATAATACTTTAGGGCTCATCTATACCATGGAATAATGCATAGACTTATATACTGAGTATAGTACACAGCACTACAGTACTGTGAGTATGAAATGAACAAACCAGGCAAGTGACTCAGGGTGGATGAACCCCTAAAACTTAAGGTTAGGAACAAGAAGAAAACGACAAAGAACTCATGGTATGAAAAACGTTACAGCCTAAGTATACTGCATCTTGTTTATGGATAACCTACTGACTGATGCTAGAGATGAAATAACCACCGTTTGTCTAAAGCTAGCCCTGCCATTTGTACACAAGGCTCGAGCCCTTTCCCTACTCAGGGACGCTGCTCCAGTAATTTTGCCCGATCTCCTTTGCATCATCATTGTTTCCTGCTCTCCTGGGCCACTGCCATGGTTGAAAAAAAAAAAAAGTCTGTTTACTCTACTCCCCCTCCCCAACCCCCTAGAGCTAACATTTCATTGATCTGCTCTCCCTGGAAGCAAAATCCATAGAACTCTCCAATTCTCTCTTCCCATTGTCTCCAGTAAGGTTTCCACTCTCTTCATTGTACTGAAAAGCTCTTTTCAGGGCTCTTACTGACCTCTCCATCCCTGGATCCGATGGTTGGCTTTATTGGCTTCATGTGGTCATTCCGTCTCCCTGATGGCCTTTCTTCACTTGGCTTCCCAGCTACCCCCTTGTCTTGTCTTTCCTCCCACTGATAGAGTGTCTTTGCTGTACCTCCTCCGCTCCCACCCTCTGGATGTTGGAATGCTTTCACCCCCCATCCTAGGTTCTCTTTCTTGGCTTTAAATACCATCTGTAGGCTGACGGGGGCACGCAAATGGCTATTTCCAGCTCAGACATCTTTCCTGAACTCAGGACTGTATGTTTCCCATCCTACCAGGCATTTCAGATGTGGCTGAGGGACAGCTCAAACCTCGCACGTCCTGACAATCTCCCCAAGATACCTCCCGCGATGGTCATTTCCACCCCAGTTGATGACAAGCCCATTCTTCCCGTTGCGCGTTAATAGCCCATATTCCGTTTTTGTAGAGAATCTGATTGGCTCTATCTTCAAAATACACCCAGTGTCTGATCACACACATCACCTTTCCTGCTACCGTCTCATTCCAGTTCACTGCCACCTCTCTGGGGTTGACTTCGTCTGCCTCCTGCCTGGTACCTTTGTTTCTACCCTGTCTCGCCACAGTAAGTACAGAAGTTGGATCGGTTCTTTTAAAGTACAGGCCAGGGCCGCCTGGGTGGCTCAGTCAGTTAAGCAGCTGACTTCAGCTCGGGTCATGATCTCACTGTTCGTGAGTTCGAGCCTGGGGTCGGGCTCTGTGCTGACAGCTCAGAGCCTGCTTTGGATTCTGCGTCTTCATCTCTCTCTGCACCCCCCCCCCCCGCCCCCCAGCTTCTGCTCATGCTCTGTCTCTCTCTGTCTCTCTTTCTCTCTGTGTCAAAAAATGAATAAGCATTAAAAATAAATAAAGTATAGGCCAGATCACATCATACCAGCTCAAAATCTCTGAATGGCTTTTTGTTTCTCTAAGAGTAAAAGGCAGGTGTCTTACCAAGGTTTAAAGGCCTTCCATCCTCTGCCCCCTCTTGCATTCTGCCTCTGTCTCCCTTGCTTCCTCACTTCCTGCTGGCCCCTGGCCCCTACACCACAGCTGCACTGCGCCCCTTGTCTCTTGAACACACAGTTACGGGCTTTTGCTCTGGCTATTCCCCCTGTGTGCAACACTCTTTCTCTTTACAGCCACGTGGCTTACCTCCTTTAAGTCTTTGCTCAAATGACGTCTTCCCAATTAGGCCCACTCTAAATGTGCACTTCTCTCTAACCAGCTCTGCAAACCTCCAGATCCCTCTCCTGCTGCTGCATTCTGTCCCCTACCTTCCAAAGTCCTATAGAATAAACTGCATTGTGTATTTTCTGTCTCCTCCCCTACCTCTGCCCCCCACCTAGAAAATAAGCTCCATTACAGCAGGGCTTGTTGTCTCTTTGTTCACTGATGTATCTCAGACACCCACAACCAGCCCCAGCAGCAACAGGGGACTCCCAACCAATACTGTTGAATATATTATCTCTTAAGAAAGTGAACACACCTATGGGCATGATGATTAGCAACCCTAGAGTAGTGGTACCTTTGGGGAGGGAGGAAAAGAAAAACATGGGGAGCTAATATTTTATTTGTTGAAATGAAAAATGAAAAAATAAAACAAAGGTCATTAGAAACTATAACACAATACTTGTTAAAAGAGGTACTTTACTACTTTTATGCGTTTTTAAACACACTTAAAATTAAAAAGAGAGATATAGTGATGAATGTTTTTATACATAAATCTTTCATTTTCCATTATTTCTTTGTGTTAGATTAAAAATTTTTTACATTAATTAATTTATTAAAATTTTTTTTAAATATTTATTTTTCAAAGAGACAGAGCACAGCAGGGAAGGGGAGGAGAGAGAGGGAGACACAGAATCCGAAGCAGCTCCAGGCTCTGAGCTGTCAGCACAGAGCCTGACACGGGGCTCGAACTCACAAACAGCAAAATATGATCATGACCTGAGCCGAAGTGGAATGCTTAACCTACTGAGCCACCGAGGAGCCCCTTAAATTTATTTTTGAGAGAGAGCACATGAGTGAGGTACGGGAGAGAGAGAATCCCAAGCAGGCTCCAAGCCATCAGCACAGAGACCAATGCGGGGCTTGAACCCAGGAACCTGGGATCATGAACTGAGCCCAAGTCAGGTGCTTAACCAATGGAGCCACCCAGGTGCCCCTGGGGTAGATTTTTTACAGGAACTGCAAGTTCTAAGAATACAGACATTGAGGTTCACGATATTTACTGATAATGTGTCATTAACCAGTCATATATAAGGGATCCGTGATACTGTGATTTATGATGAGAAATTTGTTTTGGTCTTTGTCCTGTTTCTGGCACAGAGTTCCTAAAAGTCTTGGAATTTCCCAAGCCATGAGAGCAATAAATGTGTCTTTTTTATGTTAATGAGGTTGCTTTTGGAAAACCCTTTAGAGAGTCTCAGGATGGGGGCTGCTTGCCAGTAGAACCAATTTGGTATTAGAGGATTGGAACTTTTGGTCCCACCCCCAGAGAAGCTAGGGGTTGAATGATCCCTCACCAATGGCCAATGATGCAATCAATCGTGCCTATGTAATGAAGTCTCTGTAAAATCCCGAAGAGAATGGGTTTGGAGCCTTTCCTGGTGGGTGAATGCAGGGAGGCATGGGGAGAGTGGCAAGCCCGGAGAGGGCGTGGGAGCTCCATGTTCATTCCCACATATTTTGCCCTAAGCGTCTCCTACATCTGGCTGTTTCTGAGTTATGTCCCTTTAAACCAGTAATCTAGTAAGTGAAATGTTTCTGAGTTTTGTGAGCCACTGTAGCAAATTAATGGAACCCAAGAAGGGGATTGTGGGAACCTCTGATTTATAGCCATTGGGTCAGAAGCACAGTGACAATTTGAAATTTTGATCGGCATCTGAAGGGGAAGGTGGCATTGTGAGACTGGGCCTTTAACTCCTACGATCAGATGCTCTCTTCTGGTAGAGTATCAGAATTGAGTTGAGGGGTGGGACACACAGCGGGTGTCTGAGAATTCCACACTCTCCAAACCCATAAATCAGAATTGGGTGACAGAATGGTTAGGCCTATTTTACCACAACCTCACCAAGAATAAGTAGAATAATCATAATCATTAACCTTTTATGGTGCACTTGCTATAGACTGGCACCATCACCTGACAAAAGTATCTCATTTAATCTTTCCAACAGCCCTATGAAGTTAGCACTATTATTATACCCATTTTTCAGATGAGGAAACCAAGGCAGGAGTACATCAAGTATTTTTCCCAAGTCATTTAGCTTAAAAACGAGAGAGCCAGTACTTGAATTCATATCTACATGACACCAGAGTTTATGCCCTTAACGAGGGCATCATAACATTTTTGCTAACTTGAAATGCAAAAGGTTATCCTGTGGTTTTAGACAATGTTTTTTTTCTTTTAATCTTGAAACAATGCTTATAAGCATTATTCCTATTCTTGAAATTCAATTTTTTCCAGTGTTATGTCAGGGTATGTGTTTCATTCCATTTATTTTCCCTGGAACACAGTGGGCACTTTTGACCTCTCTTATTTCATTTTGTTTCTATTTATTCTTCTTCAGTTGTCCTACTTATTTTCTCCAATATCTGTTCTTTCATTTTATCATGCTTGTTTTGCTGTTTTTGTTCTCTATATTTTGAATACACTTCTAAGGTTTGTCGTCTATAGGACTAATGACTTTCTTTGGTTTTCTTTTAAACAGCTTCCAATGTGGGCTGAAGCCCAATAATTTAATACTCTCTAAATGCGTCTTTATCTCATCCTACTCTGTTTCCTTTCCAGATCTTTATGTTTTAATCTCATCCTGCTTTCTAACCCTATTGGTCTCCTAGGGCTCTTTTTACCACTTTATGGAGGGGATGTCTGCTTATATTTTATTGAAGCTGTTGTATGTTAAGGAAGGCATTTACTTCTGTCTCTTGTGATAAATTTTTTTTTAAAGACAGTTTCTCCTCTGGACCTTCATAATGATATTTCCTTTTCTTTGTGAGGGTTTATTTTTCCAGAAATCCTTTTGATTTCTTCTATATTTATCAATAAAAAAATGGGAAGTAATTTTTCCAATTTACTTTGACTTCTGTCCATCTTCTTGACTGTGAAATGAACTCCTTTTTGGGATTCATAGGTGGGCAGCAAGCTGAAAGGCCTAGATCCCAGGGCATTAGGTTTATCAGTATTCTTTGAATCAGCTTTATTGTACAAAGATGAGATATTTATCTACCCCTACCGTCTGTCTGCATTGCTCCTTATATCTGGGTTCCCTGGCTTGCAAATGCAATACGCTCAGTAAAAGTTGTATTTTTCATCATATACTACCTGTCACATTTTTGTTTCTGTGTACAAATGCTTCGATTTTGTGGAATTCAAAGTAGCACTTCCTAACAAATCTCCCTGTTTCTGTTCTGTTGTTTTCTGGAAGCTGCAATTACTGAATTGTTGTAGAAAGAAGAATGGTGAGAAAGAGAAAAAGGATTACTCTTATACCCACTGCCATCCCCTCCTTTATACAAAGTGGTGATACGGCCTCAAGGTTTTCTTGTTGATATAGACCTGGACCTCTCTCAGGGGACAGGCAATAACCTACATATAAAATGTTCTTCTGTATTGTTTGTGGCAAGTGAGGTGGTGTTATTTCATGAAGAAAACCATAGGTAACTCTCCATATGTTTTTCCCTAACCAGAGCTAATAAAATTATCATCAGAAAAAAAATTTCTAAAATATTTTTGTGAAAATTTTCAGATTGTTACCAGGAAAAATAGCACAGCCTTTTCATTTCTTTCCCCAACTTTTTATTTTCAAAGATTTCAAGCCAAGAAAATGAACTGAATAATAATAAAATGAATACTTTTGTAGTCTTAACCTAGATCTAC
Source organism: Crocuta crocuta (assembly GCF_008692635.1). Classification (NCBI taxonomy): domain Eukaryota; kingdom Metazoa; phylum Chordata; class Mammalia; order Carnivora; family Hyaenidae; genus Crocuta; species Crocuta crocuta. Next base: position 6,602,483 of record NW_027527932.1, read on the forward strand.
TAGTTAACATTTTTTCACATTTGCTTTCTCCCTCTTTTACTCTCTGTCTGTATGTTAAAATTTTGACATTAAGTTATAGGCATCATGACACATCATTCCTAAATATCTTAGCATATACTTCCAGCCACGATGGAATAACAAGAGTCAAACTTATCCCCTTTTTCTTTAATGTTTTATTTATTTCTGAGAGAGAAAAATGGGGAGAAGGGCAGAGAGAGAAGGACAGAGGGTCTGAAGTGTGCTCTACACTGACAGCAGTGAGCCCAGTGTGGGGCTTGAACTCACGAGCCATAAGATCATGACCTGAGCTGAAGTTGGACGCTCAACTGACTGAGCCGCCCAGGTGCCCTAGACTTATCCTCTTAAAGAAGCTTTAAAAATGGGCCAAATATACAAAACAACTGCTTTCAGACACTGAACAACAGATAAGACAGAAGTATGATTACAGAGATGAGGGCCAAATAAATAAATAAATAAATAAATAAGCCCTATATTCTCTCCAGGTTTCTGCTCACAAGCAAAGTCTTGGATGTAAGACACAGGAAGGAGGAACTTAAAAAGAACCATATAAACGTGCTGAGTTGAAGAGATGGAGATTAGAGTTTAGGGGGGCTGTTGCTGCTAGAAGTTGCAGGGGCTGCTCGGAAAAGAGCTCCAGGAATACGTATAATGATTTTACTTAACATTTTGCAGACCATACGCTTCACATGGCTGAGCAAAAATGACCAGATAATTATAAGCTGAACAGTGACCAGTTTTTACACAATGTGGGGGAGCCTCATGCTCCAATCAGTCAGAGTGGATCTGCTCCACTGAGACATTCAACAGAGACCCCAGGCAGAAAATGACTTCGTCATGCTGAAGCATTCCTGGAGCAGAGGCTACTCGAGACCTCTCCTAGAAATGTCGATAAACAAGTCTTGAAGGGAGAAAATTGATGTACATGTAATACTGTCTGCTAAAATGAGCACCAAATTCTTTAAAGGATACCACAAAATCCAGAGGCACTACAATATAGCATTCATAATGTCCAGGATTCCATAAAATTACTGGATGTGCCAAGAAGCAGGATAGCATGACCTGAAACCAGGGGAAAATCAGTCAGTCGCAACAGACCCAGAAGTGGGGATGAGGATGGAACATCGATGATAACAATGTATAACTATTTAAAAGGAAATATACACATAATGGGAAAGAAATCAGAAATAAGAGAAATTAAAATGCCACATAGAACTTCCAGATACAAAAAATACAATTTTTGAAATAAATATTACACTGGATGATATGGAATACAGGTTTTATGCTGCCAATGAACAGATAAGTGAACTTGAAGTCCTAGAATCTAAAAGGAAGCAAATAGAAAAAAAGAAAGACTACAAAAATGAATGGGTTCTCAGGTATCTGTGGGATAATATCAAATGGTCTAATGTACATATACTTGGAGTCCTAGGAGGAGAGAAGAGGGGCAGAAGAAATGTTTGAAGAATTAATGGCCAGGTCTTTTCCAAATTTATACAAATTTTATGAAAAACAAACTGACAAATCAAAAAAGCTCCAAAAATGGCAAGGAAAACCCTGTCTCTCTCTTTCCCTCCCTCCCTTCCTCTGTCTCATTTTCATTTTCTCTCTCTATCTCTCATGCACACATGCACATAGCACCTCACCCATCATAATCAAATGGGTGAAAATCAGTGATAAGGAGAAAATACTAAAATCAACCAAATTAATATAGACACACTCTGTACAGAGCACTACTGAAAATTCGGGCTGGACAATTCTTTGTTGTGGGAACCTCTCTGCTCATTGTAGAATGTGATGCCTGTAGCAGCATCCCTACCCCTTACCCTTTAGATGGCAATACCAACATCTCCAGTGACATCAAAAATGTCTCTAGACATGGCAGTAGCTCCAGTTGTGGGGAGGAGAGTTGCCCCATATTGAGAATTCCTGAGTGCAGAAATGAAAATAAAATTGATTGCAGATTTTTTTTATCAGAAAGTTGCAGATAGATACCAGAAGATAATGGTTTACATTTTAAAATGCTTAAAGGAAAAAAAAAGCTTTTCAAACTAGAATTTTGTATTCCTTGAAAATATTTTTCCAAGAGAAATTTTTTTTATTTCAATGAAACTAAACCCCAAAGAATTCATTGCCCACAGATTGCACTAGAAAAAATATTAAAGTTTTTCAGACTAAATGAAAATTATACTGAATGGAAATATATTTTTATAAAGGAGTAAAGGACACTAGAAATAGTATCTATGTAGGTAAATATAAAATGGCTTTCCCTCTTTTGTCAGTTCTTTAAAATGTCCTTGACTAAAGCAAAAATAATAATGCATTGCGAGACTAATTACAATCGGACAAAGGATGAAAGAGGAGAGATGGAAACATACATCATACACCAAGTAGTATAATAGCATTTGAAGGCAGCCTGTGATAGGTTAAATATGTATATTATAAACTCTGCAGCAACCACTAAAACAAATAAACAAAGATAGATGACTATTAAATCAAGATAGGGTAAAGAATGGAACATGAAAAAAAAAGTCTCAATCAAAAAAACAGAAGGGAAAAAAGAATAAGATAACAAAGAATAGAGGGGGCAAATGAAAATATCTAGTAAGATGATGGATTTAAACCCAAATACAAGAAAACCTTCGATTGTGAGTAACTTGTTCAGCAAGTATTCCACAAGATGAGCAAACATTTCTAATACATTTTAACTTGATAAATGAGCACTGTCTTGCAATACAAGTAGAATGTGATGTTAAATGTCACATGATCACAACTGAGCCAATGGTTCTTGAAATTCACTTTGATATGTGAGTGCTTCGGATTACAAGCATGTTTCCAGAACAAATTATGCTTGTCAACCAAGGTTTTACTGCATATTGATTATTATATTAAATATAAATGGTCCAAAGATTCCAATTTAAATATAAAGATTTTTAGACAGGATAAAAAAGCAAGACCCAATTATATGCTGTCTAAATAATGTCAGCATTTATCTCTCTTTCTTTTTAATGTTTATTTATTTTTGGGAGAGAGAGAGACAGACAGAGCATGAGCAGGGGAGGGGCAAAGAGAGAGGAAGACACAGAATCTGAAGCAGGCTCCAGACTCTGAGCTGTCAGCACAGAGCCCGACGTGGGGCTCCAACTCACTAACCATGACATCATGACCTGAGCTGAAGTCAGACGCTTAACCAACTGAGCCACCCAGGTGCCTCAGCATTTATCTCTTAAGAAACAAGACTATTCTACTCACTCATAATACAATTAGTACACACAAAGATTTTTTTCTTTGATAACACTGACATTTTGTGAGTCCAAAGCACTTGTCTTGGAAAATGTTTCATATTTTTCATTTGTCTGATTGTTTTCTCCTGATTAAACCTGGAGTTACCTAGTAAAAGGTGGAGAAGAGACAGATTTAGATCTACGTGTTTGCTTTAGAGTCACTCTCCTAAGTGATAGTTAGTGCCTTCAAGGAGTTTGAACACCACAATGAACCCAGCCCTGTCCACACACAGCAGACACCACAAAGAGGTGGTATTGTGCAAAGGGCAGAAGTATAACTCAGCTCAAAATCTGTCGCCATTGGCAAGAAAACGTTGGGCCAAATTGTCCATTTAGAAAATGAGATAATGATGAAAGTAACATCATAGATTTATGATGAAGATCAAGCAAGATACACCATCAAAAGCACTGAGCAGAAGGCCCATCAGTTGGAACCATTTCATACATGTCCGTGGCCATTTTTGTTTCAGAGCTTTGCAAGATGCACAACCTGTCCTGTGGAGACACAAATTCAAAGATCAGCCAAATAAGTCAAATAGCTAGACACAGGCTGACTGGGGGCTACGGCTTAGGAAACACAGGCCGTGAGGGGCGATTGTCAGGAGAGGGAGGTCATGCTTGGCTTTGGGGACTAAGGCAGGCTCTGTGAAGAAAGTGGTATTTGAGAGGTCTTCAGTTTATAATACACCCCCTGGTGATGGGAATGAAAAGCCCACTATACTGAAATTCTTCTTGAGAAGCAGAGAAAACAAAGAAGGGGAACTGGTCACATGATTGTGGGCCCTGAGCCCAGAAGGGTTTGATTTCCGGCTCAAACACTTACTAGTTGTGTATTCAGTAGTTAAAACTTATGGACCTGAGGTCTTCCTCTGTAAAGTGAGAAGAATACTAAAATTTACATGTGATACTGTATTTAATAAATTTATATATATATACATATATATATATACATGCATACATACATATATATACATATAAGGCATAACGGTGTCTACCATAAAGTAATATATATACATACGTGTGTGTATGTGTGTGTGTGTTAGTGTCTATAGTAATAAAAGTTATGTCTATAGTAATAAAAGTTAACAACTAAGGGTTTAACTTTCCTCTTGATCAAGAAAGATAAAGAAAGAACTAGAAGGTGCTCATGGGACCAACCCCTGAGTGCAGGGGTGGTGGGAGAGGTCCCGAAGGGGTAGATGAGAAAGAACCTGGTGGCTGGGATCTTTTTCCAGGTTCCCATATCCCACCACCTGTAAGCTGGGACGTCTTAGCAGAGGGCAGTGCCCCATGTGAGTGACGGGTGGTGGAGACCAAGAGAAGAAATGCTTAGGTAGATGTGAAAAGCAGTTCAGCTTTCAGGGCACCTGCATGCTTCAGTCAGTTAAGCATCTGACCCTTGATTTTGGCTCAGGTCATGATCTCACAATTTGTGAGATTGAGCCCCGTGTCAGGCTCTGTGCTGAGAGCAAGGAGTCTGCTTGGGGTTCTCTCTCGCCTGCCTCTCTCTGCCCTTCCCCTTTTCTCTTTCTCTGTATCAAAATAAATAGATATTTTTTAATTAAAAAAAGGAAAAGAGAAAAGAAAAGGAAAGGAAAGAAAAGAAAGGAAGGGAAGGAAAGGAAAGAAGGGAAGAAAAGAAAAGGAAAGAAAGAAAAGAAAAAAGAAAAAAGAAAAGAAAGGAAAGGAAAGGAAAGGAAAGAAAAGAAAAGAGAAAAGAAAAGAAAAGACGAAAGAAAAGAAAAGAAAAGACAAGACAAGACAAGACAAGAAAAGAAAAGAAAAGGAAAAGCAGCTCAGCTTTCAAAACCAAGAGGGCTGTCTTCAGCCTTAGCGACACTAACTCTCCTTGGGGGTGAAAGACCCTGGAACATTCCTGTTTTGACTGGTTCTACAGGAGGGACATTCTGTTTCGGTGCCAAGAGACAGACAGCTTTTACCTCTTGGGTCATTATCTCCTGGGAGAAAGTTATCTACAATGTTAATTACCCAGCAAGTGGGTTTCAAGGAATGGGAGCAGCAGGTAGTAGCTGTTTAGGAAAGCTAAGTAGTTGAATGGCTTCTCTTGGTGGGGGCTGTGGGAGGGGCTTCTCTTTCTCAGCACCTGTCCACCTGTAAACACTCTTGATATGAGGCTCAAGTCATGGTCATGGGAGCTGACCCTTTATTTGCACTGTAGCTAATACTTGAGCCGTGACTATTATCAACTCTGGACTGACCATTTCAATGGTGATAGGTAGTATAGAGATTTGGAAATAGCTGTTTTTTGTTTTTTTGTTTTTTTATTTCTAGGAGAGAGAGAGAGAGAGAGAGCATGAGCAGGGCAGGGTCAGAGAGAGAGGGATACACAGACTCTGAAACAGGCTCCAGGCTCTGAGCTGGGTCAGCACAGAGCCTGACGCGGGGCTCGAACCACGAACCGCGAGATCATGACCTAAGCGAAAGTCGGACGCTTAACCGACTAAGCCACCCAGGCGCCCCTGGAAATAGCTGTTTTAAGACAACTAGTTAGGACAAGAGGGGATGGGTTTGTACTGCACTACATACATATGAGATAAAAGGAGCTACTAAAGAAAATGTCCCTTTCAATGTTAAACCCAAACTCAGTGTCATAATACCTTTGCTCAAGTCTTAGTCAAATATATTTTTCACTTCAGTTTGCATTTGGCTCCTGCCCATTGTCCAAGGACATATAAGGCCTTCTTCATTGGCTCTTGACATCTTGATTTTCTTTAGCTGCCCCAAGATACTAAAGGATTCACACATCTTGGGGTTTAAGTTGCTATCTCATGTCCAGTGAAATTCTTTTTCTTTTTCTTTTTAAAACTTTTAATTTTTATTTATTTTTGAGAGAGAGAGAAAGACAGAGCATGAATAGGGGAGGAGCAGATAGAGAGGGAGACACAGAATCCAAAGCAGGCTCCAGGCTCTGAGCTGTCAGCACAGAGCTCGACTTGGGGCTCAAATCCACAAACAGTGAGATTATGACCTGAGCCGAAGTTGGATGCCTAACTGACTGAGCCACCCAGGCGCCCCTCATGTCCAGTGAAATTCTGACATTAAAAGTATGTTGCCTGTGAAAAGAAAAGTTGAAAAAGAAATTAAGACAGTATGAATGGAAGTTGTCATCATCAGATGACTCATGTAGTTTTGAGGAAATGCGAGTCAAAGATCCGGTGTTATTTAAACAGGAGGCAGGATCTGTGGTGGCCCAGGATTCCTGTGGACCCAGAACATTCACCCAAGACTTCATAACTTGTTTTTGGACATGTCACTTCAGCTCTCTGAGCCTTGGGTTTTCTCATTTGCAAAATGGTATAAATAATAAATGTTTTCCTCAGAGGTGGATCTAATAGACAAATATTCACTACTTAATATTACTGTTAGCTTTGTGATGTGATGTTTCATTAAATTAGAATGTTAAGCTGTCTTTGATCTCATCTTCTTATTTAAGTCACAAAAGGATTCTAAGGTGCCTTTTGTTTCACCAGAACAAGGTTAGATTATGCTCATTAAATATGAATGTTTAGAGCAGGGATTCTCAATTGAGGGTGATTCTTTCCCCCTGGGAGACATTTGGCAATGTGTGGAGATAGTTTTGGTTGTTAAGACTGGTTGTTAACACTACTGACGTCTAGTAGGTAGAGGCCAAGGATGTTGCTTAACATCCTACAATGCACAAGACAACCCCTAGGATGAAGAAGTTTAGCTTAAAAGGTTAATAGTGGACAAGTTGAGAAAGCCTGTTCCAGAGTATTTTAATATAACTGCTTTAGTAATTTCAACCCATTTTCTTTACGCCCAGCAACTGTTTACCAAACACAATGCTTTATTAACCAGAAACCCCATTCTTTAACCTTGCTGAATAATAAGTTTAATATATATTATTAAGGCTTACACGTTAGGAATACCAACTTGATCACAAAGTTTGAAAAGTCCTGAAGTAAATGACTAAAAGAGCATGTAGGGTACTTTTTCCAGAACTCTAAAGAATCAGATGGCTTCCTGGGGCACCTGGGTGGCTCAGTTGGTTAAGCTTCCAACTTCACCTCGTGTCATTATCTCTTGATATGTGGGTTCGAGCCCTGCGTTGGGCTCTGTGCTGACAGCTCAGAGCCTGGAGCCTGCTTCGGATTCTGTGTCTCCCTCTCTCTCTGCCCTTCCCCTGCTCACTCTGTCTTTCTCTCTCTCTCTCTCTCTCTCAAAAATAAATAAAGATTAAAATAAAATTTAAAGAATCAGTTGGCTTTTTTCTGTCCAGGATGCCTGTGGCATGGTCTGATCTAGAGGGAATAGTGTTCACCAGGGTTATTTTTTTTTTAAAGCTTGATTTTATAAAACTTTAATTCAAGAAAAACATTTCTGAGAGTTCTGTATCATAGTAACTTATATCCTGTCATACAGGATATAGATATAGAATTAAATACAGATTTAGATATAGAATTTCTATCTATCTATCTATCTAGGTGTATATAGAAATATCCATAGCTTGTGGTTTCAAGCTAATATAAATTAAAATCAAGTAATTGAAAATGTTTTCAATATGGAAATTATAAAAATGAAATAAATGGCAAAAACCTAATGGGAGCAATAGTTCATTACTTAGGGATTCTCATTAGATAATTTCAGGATCTAAGCAAAGACTGGATAGACTTCTTTTGTTGTATTTTGTATTTAAATATCTCCCTACTTATATTCCAAGTCAAGTTTCTTGACCAAAAGGTCTTATGTAAGAAGGCATTTAGCTTTATAGCAAGCAAGAGCTTTCCACCTGCAGTTACCATGTTAAAGGAGTTGACATAACAACGCTGACATAATCTGCTGGTTCCCTTTTGAACAGTGTGCAATAATTCATGTCAACCCTGTATGAAGTCATACAGGTACTAAAAAATAGAACAATTAGGCACAGGTCAATGGAAGTATAGTGTTACGTTTTCCCCAACAAAAAATTAACCAATGAAACATAGCATATCAACTATGGTTGACTTGGTTTCAGGAAGATCACCTGTGAGAATTACCAGCACATCATTGTCTTCATCTCATCCTCAGTCATTGACAAGAGTTTTGTAGGCCACCATGCTATTTGCTTTGTGGATCATGGTAGCAAATGAGTGAAGACGGACTTCCTCAGAATTGGTAATGAACTGTGGCCCCGACTCTTCTCATTTTTCAGGTACAACCATATCTTTGTACAAATCAGTTGATCGAATGAACAGGAAACTTCCGACAGCAGCAGGAATGTCACTGTGGCTGTGAGCCTTCTGATCACTGAACGGATTTCACCTTGGATAGCTTTTGGAGACTTTTCTCAGGTTGCCCTGTCATCTTTCTCTGATGGTCACACTTAATATCAATTGCCACTTTTCAAGGACCTTTCCACTTTCAATATTCGAGACGACCACCACCAGCTTCTGAACCGAACACTCGTATAACCGATATTTTAGTTGTCTCACCCCATTATTTAGGTCTTTTTAAAAATGTTTATTTACTTTTGAGAGAGAGAGACAGGGTGTGAGCAGGGGAGGGGCAGAGAGAGAGGGAGACACAGAATGTGAAGCAGCTCCAGGTTCCCAGCTGTCAGCCCAGAGCCCAACGCAGGGCTTGAATCCATGAACGTTGAGATCATGACCTGGGCCAAAGTCAGATGCTCAACCAACTGAGCCACCCAGGGGCCTTTAGGTATTTTATGAGCTCAGGATCAGTGGCTACAAGCAAGGCGAGTCCATGTTTCTGCACTCTGGTAAAGGTTTCAGATGGTTATATAGCATGCTGATATAAAATGCTGTTGGTACCAAATGAGAAGAACATGGCCATGATTTCAGCACTTCTGGAAGAGCTGCGGTGCCAAGGCCAGGCCTACAGACTATGGCGTGAAGGAGTGGGCTCCACCCAGCAGACAGCGACAGCACGAACTCCCACAGCACTTCCCCACTCCTTGTTTCAAAAGTCTCAGTGGTTTTTTAATATTTATTTCTTTTTGTTATTATTTCCAGTCTCAGGACCCTAGTTTCATACAGAGCACCTGGTGTGGCACTGAGCACCTCAGGGGATACATAATTGTTCTGGAAGCAACAAGGAAATAACATTTCCCTAAAACCAAGCTTGTCCTGAAATAGCCAACTCAGTCACCTGTTATTTTAACCTTCTTCATAAAAACCCATGGGTGTAATAATGAACTCTTCCTCAGTTTTTATCTCCCTCAGAATTCTCTTCTTTTTCTACATATAGGGCTGAGAAGGTCTGTAGAAATCCATGGAAGTGTCGTTAAAAGGCCCTACATTCAAAGGGCTTACAAATGTTCAGGCTACTCTCTCCTGGCATTTGTTTAAAAAAAATGATGATGAAGATCCTGGGCTTTGAACTCAGAGAGTCACAGGCTTGATTGAGTTCAAGCACATCCATCTATCCATCACCTTGGACAAGTCACTTACTCTGGGAGCCCCACTCAAAGATGAGGTTTATTATGAAAGTAAAAGCCTATGTGCTTAGAATAATAAATGCTAAAGGAATAGTAGCAGTGGGTATGATTATGAACATTTTTCAGAATCTGTCCCAGATTGCCCTTTTCTGTCCTTTCATGGTGTGCACTGTTTAGGACACTGGGCCACTTGCTGACCACTGAACACTCACGCTCTGTTAGTTTGCTCATCCTACTCTTCTCCATGGAACACTCACGGAGCACTTACTTGTCTGCCTGTCAAGCACTGAGCCACCCTCCAAGACTTAGTTTACAGCATGTGTCCTGAGAAACCTTCCCTGAACTGCCCACTCACAACCCAACCCCTTTGTGCCCCATGGCACTTGGGACTTTGTTTACACAGCCCTAAAACTGTGGGCTTGCAAAGTTGTCTAATGCTCTAGGTGTGTGTCTGTGAGCTCTGTGAGGGCCCACATACCAGTCAGGCCCATGGACGCTCTGTGAGTATCCCCAGAAAGAATGGATTGAATTTTGTTTTGGTTTGAGCAGGTAGAACATTCAAGAAGGAATGGACTATAATTTCATAAAGGCCCTTCTTGCAAGACCCCAAAGACAGAGAAGGGAAACTACTTGACGGTGGAGGCCTTCCTGTTTTTGCTAGAGAAAATGACAGAATGGGACGCAAGAGGGGAAGAGGGTATTTCCAGGGAAGTTTTCAAAAATCTTTCTCTTCCTTAGATCATGGTTGCTTTCCTAGACTACGTAAATGTTCACAAAGTACCCACCCTAGCCAGAAACTGTGAAAGGTGCTGGTCACACTGAGAAACAAGATAGTGTAGATTCCTTGTCATTCATAATCCTAGTTATTTGTCTTTTCTTACACACAGATCTATTGTGTCCTCCTGGGATCTGGTCTCCTTGAAGGCATATTTCTCCAGATTTATGTAAACCAAATGCAATGTGACTAAATCTTTCTTTGGTCTCTGAAGCCTACAGCCATCTCTGGGTGGCATTGGCCCAAAGGATCAACTATTTGGAATTTGTCATGTCACCAGGTATTGGGATTATTATAGTTTGACAGATGTTAATTTGTCCACATGATTCTCCTCCAAACTACAAGCAAAATAAGAAATAATTATGTTATCTTTGGAAACCATCAAAGCTTTAGGGCTAATGCAAACATTGAAATGATTGTAGAAGCCTTGTTTTTATTATCCGGTGGCTACTTGTTTGCAGCTTGGCATCTCTGGTTTGTGTTCTTTAGTGATTAGGGCTCATTGTGTTTATGATACATATTCACTCACGTTTTTCAAAATGGATGTGTGCATGAATTGGACAGGATTTAGTTTCCTTTTTCCTTCCAGGTGAGCTTAAAAATCTGGAGGGGGGGACCCCACAGCAAAACAGGAGCATTAGATGCCTGCCCCCCCCCCCCCCCCTCCTA
>NW_027527932.1:6613811-6636055 GCF_008692635.1 Crocuta crocuta
CGCCGCCGCCCCCCCCCCCCCGCCTTATCCATTTCTAACTAATGCTTTTCATCTCAGAGAGTACATGAATATGGAAGTGTAAGCGCGGGTTATTGTGAACCCGAACAAAGGGTACTGCTGTAGATTTCAATGCGTTTGGACCATAATGTGCTGCTTTCTTGATAATGGGCTCTTGGCATTGAAATGAAAAGCAAACATATCATTAAGGAGGCGCTCCATAAAAACTGTCTGTCATATATCTTAAGCTTCATTAGTTTAGATTAATGACTTACTCGATATACATGACAATAGGTGAAGCAAATCTTTGTTTATTTATTGACAATTAAATGTGGCGGTGACATGCATAAACAGGCTTCCCTCTGATTAGTTCCATGTTTTAAAGTAACTTTGTGTTATAAAACTTGTTAACTACAGTATCATTTTATTGAGCTCTGCAGGGTGAATGATGTGATCTACATTGAAAGACATCAATATTGCTGCCATTTCTGGCAGCCACTGTCGCATTGTGCTCCCAGATTGGAGTTGATATCTCATTGTACAAATTCAGGGACCCAGAAAATGTCCAGTTATTGAGCCTCTGCCCTGCGAGGACAATGTTCTATTCATGGAATCTGGGTGCAAGGTCACAGGCTGAAACCTGAATGAGGGATAAGATTCAAATTCGCTTCACGGTTTTGCCGAGGACCTCCCTGAAATTCAGTTTGGAAAGCATGGAGCGTTTCTCAGACTATTCTACTTCAGAGGGATGCCTCCTAATGCCATGCAAACGAGTGTATAAATAAATACAGCACATTCTAATTAGGAGGCTGCTCTGGACAGAGCAAGCTTACCTTTTAAAAAGCTGCTGATGTGTCTGTATTACGTGGATCCTGTTGACACAAGAAAGCTTCCAAGAATACCTCTCCCAGATGTACCATTTGAGGAGAAACTGGGAAGGCAGGGGAGAGGGAAGAGGAGGAAAGGGGAGAAGGGCAATGTGGCATAAAATGTATCTGCTCGCTAGTCTCTCTGAAATATTTGTGGTTTGCCTTTCCATGAATTCCAAAGTTGGAGGCTGTCAGGGATAATCAGCCCTTCCCATCACAGACACCCTGTGGTTCTCCTTAATAGCTCCCTTTTATGTGCCATCAACCCTCCAAAATATATTTAGAAAAGACTTATTTAGAAGGAGGCATAAAATAAAATCCATGTTGCGGTTGAGTATTACAAATGATTTCTGGGCTCCATTCTGTGCTATTAGGTTCTCTGTAGAATTTTCATACAGAGTAAAAAATAAACTCTCAGCCAGCTTGAAAGAGAACTCGTTTCACAAAAGAAACCAGCTTATTGTACACAGCTACTCACAACGTTGAGTGAGGGCGTATCTCCCTGAGCACTGGAGTCCAATGACGCATCTTCGCTTTACTGGGTAAATATTGGCCCCAAACGATGCACCTAGTGATCTTTCCTATAGAACATCCTGAGCAGAATCTGAATGCAAAGGAAAGGATGGTGCTAATCTAAGTATTATTTGCTTGTATCCCCAACCCCTAATTTAGCTCATGCACAGACCTTGTCTTAAGATGACTTTGCAATCATTTTGTTCTGTTACTGTTTCTTGTGTTTGTTATGTAAGATCGATCCCTATGGTAGCAGAGTAGCCAAACTCTGCTCCTTGAATTACACTTTTCCCTTTCTTCTCATTAAATAGGCCATTCTCCCGTTCCTCCCCCAGCACCCCCATCTTTAGTGCAGGTCATCAACTGTCACCTCTTGGCCTGGGAAGAGTGGGCTGGGACAGGGTCTTCAGATGGCCTCATGGTGGGAGTAATAAAAACTTGCCCTTATTTCTTGTCTGTCTTCTACAGAGTTTGTCCTCTGGGATAGTGCTGACCCCTCCCAGAGGGGCAAGGCCAGTGTGCTGAGGCCGGGTCTGAGGACCTCCCGTAGGGGCCATGAATGAACATGGGCACTGGGGATTAAAAACTAAACTTTGCCTAAGTCCTGGATGCTGACTCTTTCATCTTCCCACATTTGAAGACTTGAAAGTCCTGCTGAAATGCTGATAGGGTGAGTTTTGGATTTCTCCAGACTCCCATGCTAACCGTTCCCATTGGGTCCTTCTGGAAGCTTCTCACATGATCATCCCTGTCATCAGTTAGCAGTGAAGAGTTCCTGGGTGACCAGCTCCTTGTTCCTTTTTGTGGCAGGTCACATCCTTAGGTTTGAAAAGACCCCTTTCTAGTATAGAAAAGTCTGTTTATATTTGGAATGAGAAAAATAGACAGACAGAATTTTCCTAAGAAAGGTGTGCATGTACACTGAAAGCTTCCAGCGTTCCTTTCTTCATCTGCACGTGGAAACTTTCTCTTCTTTGTGAATTCTGGAGAAATGTTTTGAATTTCTGTCTTGATATTGTTTCGTTATCTTTTATGAAGAAATAACGGTCTTCAAAGAGGTATCTGTGGTTTATATCTGTGGTTCATGTTTATGAACTAGGTTATTTTTTAATAACTGGGAGCTGCTGTTAGACTGTAATATACATCTGAAATGATGTCAGAAAACTGGTCAAAAGATAAATCGACTAAGGCGTGTTTTATTATTGGACAATGGTGCTGAAGCTGACACACAATTATGTAAAAGAAATCGGTGATAAGGTTTTGTATTTGATCAGTAACAGCTGAGCTCTCACAAACGAAGATCCTTACCAGACCACAAAATTCAATGTAAAACAACTACACCTTTGGAGATAATGAACATATTTTTTTCCCCAAAACAAGCAAACGAACATGCTAAGCTTTCCTAATGCCAGATTAAACCGAAGCTGTAAACGTTTTTTTCCTACGAGGAGAAAATTATTGTATTTGTTCTCATGCCACAAACCCTGCCTCATTAGGCTTGATTTACCTATTAGAAGGGGAGAGTCACATGCTAGCCAGGATCTCCTGAAGCACTAATTCTTTCCCCAAAATGCTTTGCTTATTTTATTTTGCTCTCCTTTGTTCACCAGACTCGGCCTTTCTTTCAAAATTGCACCCTCTTTTCTCTGTTGCAGCGTTCTGAGGCTTCGAATACAAATGATCATTTACAAATTGAAGGTTAACACAGAAATGCATTGTACTTGTGATTTGATGAGTAAAAACAAATCTCAAAATAAGAACAAATAGCGGTATTATCCCATGGGAAAGAGCCTTGTGTATTGATCTATTATTTCCCAGCTTGAAATGTGCCACTATTGTAGTTCCACTTGATTATGAGGCTTTTTTTTATCACTTCCTCCGGTTGATTCAACTTGAGTGCTTCTGACATTTGCAAAGTTCTTCACATATTCTGCTGAGCAGCAGGGGAAACCTTGTTAATGAAGAAATAACAAGCTGAAGATTTGAATAAATATTTAGCTGATTGAAAGGAGGTATACAGTTAATTTTTTTTTTAATGCTGACAACTTAGGAAACTCACCAGCACTGCTTTGCTTGTGTTAGCTAAAAAGGGGTCTAGTAGAGTTTTTTACTGCACCACAGGGCACTTTCATTTCCTGATTCTATTATAAACTAAGTGGCCACCTGAACCTGCCAATGAACTTGTTCTATTGTGTTTTTCTATTTTTAATCCTGAAAGCGTAAACACATTTCTCATCAGATGTGTTACAGCATACCATACCCTGGAGAGATTTATGAAGGTGCCATTGGGTGATTACAGAGCCATTCATTTATAAATAAGTGTCCATTCTGAGAGGAAACTATAAATGAGAGCAGCATTTTCATCCTTCCACAAATCTGTATAAAAGTGTATAGGGTTTTTTTTTGTTTTTTTTTTTTTAAATACTTGCTACAGTGGCATGGAAACAGTCTGGGTTTTATACCTTTTTAGGTTGTGTTTTCAGTCCTAACGTATGATTAAAGTTCTGGTCTTATAAGCAAGGTGGTGTTTTATGAGACTCATGGCAGCAGCTGTAAGAAGGAGCGAACAGGGATTCATTCAGGGATTAATTTCAAGAGCCCTGTGAGCATGGCTGAGAGGAATAGTTGCTGGTGGACATCGGCACCAACGGGAAGTCCTGTTTTGTCCCATAGCATCTGGTTCTGCCCTCTGAAAGAAGGCTTCCTGTGTATTTTTCTAAGACATGTACCCATGCTTTCAGAGCATTCTTGGCATACATGATTTGGTATCTGGATCTGAGAATATCTGAAGCTATCTTCCAAAGAACGTTTCACGTACCAGAATCCTTGAGAAAGACTCTTCTTTGAACAAATGTATTGGGTGAAGGTGAGGAAGAACCAAATGCATTTGGGCATGAATGTTACTTAGAAAATGTTTCCATGTGTGACATAATGCCTAGAATCACGACTCTTGAGGTTGGAAGGTAGTCTAAGCACTCCCAAAAGATGCCACGTGCCCTCTAAAAACATCCCGGAGAAGTCTAGAATTAAATGATTAATCCCAGGCACAAGGGGGCAGACATCTGTTTCTCAAAGAAGCCTCCACAGTCTTTGCACCGACGTTGTGGGAAAGTTTTCTATATTGAGCCCAAATTTGCTTCTCGCTTTTACCAAGAGCCTAGTGCTGTTGTTTGGGCCAGACAGAACAGGTATCTTCTTACTTTGCTCATTCCACTACTAATTCTTGAAAGTAGCAGTGATGGTCCCCTTTTATATACTAAATACCTGTTAGTCCCTCTGGATCCATGTTTCTAACTTCACCTGCATAAGATTCATTGGGGAGAATTAAAATGCAGGTGGTTTCTCCAGAGCATTCAATTCAGTAGGTCTGTGTTACTAATAGAGAAAAGATTTCTCTACTAAGTAGAGAAATCACCCACACAGGAAATAGAGATGTTGTCATTATAATAATGTCTACAGAGCACTTACTATGTACTCAGTATTTACTCCCTTTATCAAAAGAGCTTAAGGGGAAATAATTCTAGAAAACAAATAAAAGAAGAATTTCTCTACTTGAAGGGAGTTGGCAGTCTTGAGTTCTACACGACCCATTCTCGACCCTGTGGCTTCTTGGTTAGCTCTGAGAACTGCTGGCATTTCTCAGAGTACTTCATCAACATTATTGATCAATGCTAACTGAACATGTTGAATTTGAGGTGATGGCAAACTATTCAAATGTTAGACGTTCCACTGTGAGTTGTAAGCACAAGAATTGGGAGCTGAAAATGGCCAGTGTGGTTCCATATTGCAGAGCCACTTACTGGCTCTTCATGAATGGAACATACCTTCAACAAATGCTCAACTAAATACATTTCTTGAGAAAGACTTGAGTAGCTATGTTTTGGGAACTGGAAATTTAATATTGACACATGAGATATTTAATATTTAAAAAGACCAAGCTTTTTTACATATGACAGGGTTAGTGAGTTGATGATATCTCCATCCTCACCTAATGAATCCCTTAATCCCAGGCTGTAATATAATGAAGAATATTTTGCCATGGGAGGAGGAATAATCATCATGGAAAAATTGCATTCCCTTGATGAAAGCTGAATTTTGGGGATTTGGCCTACAGGTTTCATAGAAGGAAATGCTATCTATAAAAGTCACATACTCCATTTCGCAGACTATGGGCTTGTTATCTTAATGCACAAACAAAAACACAGACTCTTACTGAAGAGTTTCAGTAAATCCCCCTTTGCCATTTTGTTTTGAATTCACTGAAAGGTCAAGAATAACAGCAGCAGGTATCAGTTACATATGTAGGGGGTGTAAATTTCATGTGTAAATGAATTTCATAGACTGCCTTAGAGGATGCAAAGCCTTGCTATTTTAGTTGTAATCTTGGTTCTGGAAAGCAAATTTGCAATTATTGATGGATACTGTCCTTAGGTTCAATCATCGGCAGATGTTAACTAAACTACAAAAGCATCATTTGGCTGTGGCAACCTGTTAGCCACGGGGATTATCAGCTTAAAAATGGAAGTGTGCTCATTACTGAATCAACATCATGTGTCAATAGCACTTTCTGGGTCATGCATAATAAATATGAATATTATCTTGGACAAAAAATATATGCTTTACACAGTATGTAATGTTGAGAAAAAATTTCTGACTTTCATTCTTAAATCCTGTTCATCATCTTTGCTAGTGAAAGTAATGTTACATCAGTGTGTTTTTAGTCCTGGGAAGAGGCAACGGTGCTGTAATTCAACAGAACTGAGTCAGTTCTTAAAATAGAGATGTTTGTGGAACAGAGAAGAACAATTCATCAACCTTAATGGAAGTATCTAGTGAGAATATCCAGTGCCCCTTGTTCCAAATTTGTGTTCATAAAACAACCTCTGCTTTTATAATTTGTTTTCCTGGGGAGATTGATCTATCAAGATTGGGTTTGCAAATAGTCTCCATTTGTAAATCAGGTATGTCTGTCTTTGTAAACTATTGAATTTATAGCTGGTAGATGAGGCTGTTGTTTGTAAGTTTACTTAGCCTTAGTCTTTCCTTTTAGCTTGATCAATAATCGGTGCCCTTAAAAAGTTGAATTTGGAGCTCTGTGATTCTAAGGCCAGAGCCTGGAATTGTGCCTTTCTACTGAAGTGTAAAGACCAGAAGGCCTATCTTTCTGGCATTTTAAAAGCTTCTCAGCACCGTTTGTCTTATCTGTGATTACTGAAATAAGAAGGTATCTACTTATGACATTTCTTTTTTAATTTTAATTTGAGAGAGAGAGAGTGTGTGTGAAGTGGGGAGAGACGCAGAGGGAGAGTAAGAGGCTCTACGTTGACGTGGGGCTCTATCCCATGGCCTTGGGATCGTGACCTGAGCCTAAATCAAGAGTTGAATGCTCAACTGACTGACCCACGCAGATGCTCCTGTTTATGACATTTCTAACGCAAATCAGATCGAAGAGTTTTCTGATTCTTTGTTCCTTCTGAGTTGTAAATCCATTTACGGATCTATGGTAGACTGCCCCATTGCTGACCCTACATCCTGATGTTTATGCCCACATGTGATCTCTCTAACACTGACCATGGGCTTGGCCACTTGACTTGTTTTGGCTAATAGAACATTAGCAAGTGAGGGGCGCCTGGGTGGCTTAGTCGGTTAAGCGTCCGACTTTCGCTTAGGTCATGATCTCGCGGTTCGTGGGTTCGAGCCCCGCATCGGGCTCTGTGCTGACTGCCAGCTCGGAGCCTGGAGCCTGTTTCAGTCTGTGACTCCCTCTCTCTCTGACCCTCCCCTGCTCACGCTGTCTCTCTCTCTCCTAGGGGGAAAAAAAAAAGAACATTAGCAAGTGAGATACAAGCAGAACCTTTATAATCATTTGCACAATGAGTCTTGTTTGCTTGGAAAGCTATGTTTTGGAAGCCAGTTGCCATGGTGTAGGGAAACCTGTGCTAGATTGGAATGGTGATAGCCAAGTAGAAATAGGCAGAGGCCTTAGAAAATGAAAAGACATCTTAGAAGTTCCAGCCCCAGCCATGGTCCCAGCTGCAAGTGCTCCGTGAAAGACCTTAGCTCCATCCTGTGAAGCAGATGAAAAACCCAGAAGAATAGACAGCTGAATGTACAGAATTCTGATAAATAATCATTATCCCTTTAAACCAGTAAGTTTTGTTGAGTGGTTTGTTGCGCAGCAGTAGCTAAAGAAACAGGATTCTTTTCTCTTAGCTACAGATCCTTTTGTCTTAAATAGATCAATATTAAATATTCCAAGGAAAGATTTCAGGGGAGAGTTTACTGAGTAGTACTTATCCAAAGTCCCTTAAACCCATTTTTCAAACCTCTTTCCATACTAGAATGGTATTATAGTGCCATCTGGTGGCAAAGACTGACTGTTCTGGATGTTTTATGGAATCTGGTGAGTTTAGCCAGTTAAAATATGAAAATGCACACAGAAGCACAGAGAACTCAGGGAACCAAAGAGAACAGGGAAAAACATTTTGTGAGATGAACGTGCTGGAAATGACCTGTGTGCACACCCAGTGCAGGAATGCTGTGGCCAGCTAGTGGCCCTTCGTTCCTAATCTCTCCAGAACTGCTGTGGACTGGAGGCAAATATGGTACCAGGGCAAGCAGGTTCCCTTTCACCACTTTTCTGCTGAGCCAGGAGAGAGAAGGGTGATGAGCAGAGGTGAAAATGTACTTCATGCTTCTTTCTTCGTCACATGCGAGTATGAAGTGAAATGTCCCTCAGCACTCTCAGGGATTTGCTAAACGTTTTTGATGTGGGCAGAGACTGCCCCGAATGGGGTGGAAAGTGGGTAGGCAGTGGAAAATGAGAGAGTGTTCAGGTGCTGACTTCCTTTGATATTACCATGCCTACTTTGCAGTCACCAGCAAGAAGCCATGCTATCAGGAAACAAAGCAAAGAAACGCTGCCGCTGAATGACTCAGCAAGCATGGCCACCGGGCTTAGCCCTCCTTACCCGCCATGGGCTCTCTTCCCTTGTGACTGAGCTAGGCTAGGTGTGGGTTTAGGGCTCTGTCTGTCCGGCCTTTCTTTTCAAGGGAGATAGAAGGGACAACTCAAATATTTCTGGAACTTGAAAACATATACTGTGTAAGAACCACAGTGTCTTTCAGGAGTTAAATTTTTGTCAAAAAAAACCAATAATTATGTTTTTGTTGTGAATTCCCCACCAAGATACATCAGCACAACACCTATTCTAATAAGTAGTGGGCGTTTGTTTGTGCTCATGCTAATTCTAGAAAAGAAAAAAAAAACACTTTCTTCCAAGTAAAATGATTTTATCTGAACTCACAGTGTTGAAGGAAACATAGTGCTTATATTATCTTTTCAAGTTGAAGTAAATTTCTCTTAACATAATATATATTACAATAATAGCATCTAGTTAAGATTTCATTATGACATTTCAGTTCACTATAATACACAATCCTTGCCATGTTTTTATAAAACATTACTTGGTATGAAATATTCACATTAACTACAATTGCTGAAATGACTGATGTTTAAATCTAGCGACAGTTTCCATCATTATTAAACTTCATTATAAAATAAAGTATGTGGGTGGAATTGTGGCTTGATGCTTTTGTAATTTGCTCTCTACCTTTTTCAATGTACTTTTCAGTTACATCAACTGAATCATTTCATCTTATAGAGGTAAAGATGAAGGAAAAGAACAAAAACATGGCCATTAACGGAAGCAGTGCAAATGCGCATAGTTAATGGAAACCATTTTGACATTTTGTATTTGATTCCATGGTGTACCTACTCAAACAATTTCAATGGCATATTAGAACAAAATGCTACATTGTGCTCTTCACTAAGAATGCAAGTAATAGACTTCAAAAATTACCTTTTCACTGAAAGTATTATCTGCTGGAAATGAAGAAATGTTTTACATTATGAGAGGCTAATAGCAGTGAGAGGAAGCGGTGGGCTGACATGGTAACTCAGGCAGGGGAGGGATTTGACTCTTTACTCTCCAAAATGCAGTCTTTCATTTGATGAAGTACAACAAACATAATCTTCATTTCGTGGGTTCTGATTTTTTACATCTGTTGACTGTATTTGTCACTAATCCAAGCAAAGGCTTGTGCAGGTTACAACAGAGCCCACATCTGTTACTTGCTCAAGCACAATCACTGCTTTGGAATATGTTGACTCTGAGTCTGAGACACAAACTTGCTTTGTAAAAATAAATAGAAAGTTTAAAATTATCTGGCCGTAGGAAAAATAGCTACTCGGCCTCCCATTGTGCATACTAATAGGCAGCTTATTTATTGGGAACAAATATAGGTCGTATGGATTTTATTAAAGACGTGATTTATTAGGACTATTTTGCTGTAGGACAGAGTGAAGGTGCCTACGCATTGAGGGAGTAGCCCCGATTGTGGGAAGTGTATACACACTCTATATCTTTCATGAAAGTACTTTCACATAGGAATAGCTTATCTGATTTCCATAGCAACTTTGTGAAACAAGCATTATTTCCATTTTTCTCATGTGAAAACAGACTTGGAGAAAATAGGTGGTTTGCTCAAGTTCACACGACAAATAAGAGACCTAACCAGGAAATGAACTTTCCTCTTGAATCTGAGGAAAACGTGGAGGNTAAATCAGTGCTACAAGACCAGCTGTAAGATGACTTTTAGTTGGGGCTGGGGAGGTTTTAACTCTGCATGCTGATACCGATTTGAGGATAGAAGGAAGACTGGTTGAACAGATGTCAGTGATAAACCCTGAAGACGGTTTTGTTTTCAGCAATATAAATAGTATCAGTTGACAAGATAGTAAGTGACTTAATATCTGACAGTAGGTTCCAGCAGAAAGAAATAAAAGTCTGGCTTCCTGATTCCCTGCCCCCTACTCTGCAGCTAACTGCACCCATATGATAACACACACTGTCCATCGTTGGCAAAAGCCCAACGCTGACCTCGGTGAATCTCTGCCCTGGTGCCTTGGCAATTTGATGGAAAAGGAGGGCAGAATCTAGGTCAGAGCTGCAGGGAAACCCAAAGACCCACTTCTGTAAAAGATATGCTTTGAGGAGAGAAGGCAAAAGAGAGGAAACCTGTTACAACATCCTTTTCACTACCTTATGTTCTCTTCATATATTTTTGCAAGGCAGCTTGCAAACGAAGCTTCTAGCTCTTGGTCCACTGCAGGCACCAGATGAACTCCAACAACTTGGAATGTCTCATGGTCCCATGGCTCAAGGTAGGGCCTTCGATGAAACTTTACCCCCCTCGTTGCTTGTCCAGTAGTTATGGATGAGATGGAAGCCTTTCCTTCTGTAGGGACTGATAAGAGTCCCGGATACCCAAAATACCAATTTCTGTGTTATCTCAGAGAGGAAAAATACTAAATGTCTACAAATACTCAAGTTGCTAAGAAGCATATCAATATGAAAATAAAAATCAGTCAATTCACTGGTTTTGCTGGTCTTAAACGTAAACTGATGAAGTAATAGTGTTAGCTTCCTTGCAATTCTAAATCTTATTGTCCTGGCCAATTCCCAAGACAACTGAAGCATTTGTGTGTGTTTGTTTTGGGGGAAGAGATGTACAGCGTGAAAACTTTTTCTTTAAAACTAGCTTCTTCTTTAGTATGGAAAACTTATTCTTCTAGAGAAGTCGTCAGGCCACTTCATGTTGGAATAGGGCATATGATAATAGGCATGACTGTGCTGACTACACAGCCCCCAGAGACAGTCCTTTCTTAAGTACCACCGTTTGAGATGAAATATATCAACAACTAGTGCATTTCTCATGGTTTAGAAGGCATAGCGTTATTTCCTCAGCTGTAATTCATCTTTGCAGACTCCATTTTTAATTTTTTAATGCTTATTTATTATCAAGAGATAGAGACAGAGCATGAGCAAGGAAGAGGCAGAGAGAGAGGAAGACACAGAATCTGAAGCAGGCTCCAGGCTCTGAGCTGTCAGCACAGAGCCCAACGTGGGGCTCGAACCCACGAACCGTGAGATCAGGACTTGAGTCAAAGTCGGATGCTTAACTGACTGAGCCACCCAGTCATTTATAAAGTGGGCATTTCTTCAGTTCTGAAGTAAAGCTCACATCTCGGGAGAGGGT
Source organism: Crocuta crocuta (assembly GCF_008692635.1). Classification (NCBI taxonomy): domain Eukaryota; kingdom Metazoa; phylum Chordata; class Mammalia; order Carnivora; family Hyaenidae; genus Crocuta; species Crocuta crocuta. Next base: position 6,625,292 of record NW_027527932.1, read on the forward strand.
GGGCTCTAGTTTCTCTGTGAAGGGGAATTGCGACATTTTCTGGTTGGAGAATTGCTAAACACCCATTTCCACGGAAGAGCATCTGCTCTCAGCTGAATTGCTAGTGCTCTGGGCAAGCAGGGGACTCATCATTAGCCATTTGGCTGTGTGGTTTGTCACAGAGGAATTGTGGGATGTGGGGACTAGACCAGGGCAAGCGCGGTGGTTCTGTCCAGGGAGGGCCCACACGGCAAATTACAAAGGACCAGCATTGTGGGAGCTGTCACATGGGTATGTTGGGGATGGGGAATGGGAAGTCGGCTCCCGGTGGTCTTCAGGGGCTCGGTCCCGAGCACATTAGATAGCAGACAAGGAGGCACTGACACGGTAAGGGGTTGGGGCTTTCGGAATGCTCAGGAGCTCAGCTCTTACTGGCTCACCGTCAGAAAAATACTAAGTCTCAGGCCCCGGTGGGGTTGGACTGATGGACTTTCTCAGACTGACGGACTATGGGTAGTCAACACAGTTATCCTTTTACAAAATGTGAACCATGGAAACACGCAGGGCTGGCTGATATGCTCCTATACTTACACATTAAAGGTGAATTGATTGATTGGGATGGATTTGGGGCAGGATGTTTGACTCGATGGGCACTGTTTACAGGGACAATCACAAGGTTTTCAGAGTTCTCTTTTGGAACAATTCAGGTGCTAGACCAATTCAGACGCCTGGACCTCAGGTCCCTCAAGTGCAGGGAACAAGTTTTGCTGATTCCTGGGAGGAAGGGGCACACACAGCCTGCCTGATGCCAGGTAAACAGATGCATAGGCAGAGACAAGTGACCTATTTAAGCATATGCTTCTTTGTGGAAGCTGACGGTAATAATTCTCATGATAGTTATTCGATAAACATATACACACATCTTGGTTTTTCACATTAAGATCTTTATGCAAAGAATGTGTACCATGGTGCCTCTGCAATGTACATTTGGACCATGACCTATTAAGAAACTCAAGTGTTTTCTAAAATGAGAAAAGGCACTTTTTTTCTTAAGAGAAACGAGAAAAAGATACACTCTAGAAAAATCTGCCATTGAATTTCAGAGATTTCTGTCTAAAACTGTATCGTTTTCATCAAACAGTAGTTTATAGTATAAACTGTTGTTACTTAAACCAATAAGCCATGCCTCAAGCTCTAGGCATATGTATTGGAAACTACATACAATGAAGAAACCACTGTAAAAAGGATGATCACGTGATGCATGAGGAAAGGCCGACAATGATGCCAGGTGGTGCCTTGGAGCATAATAACGAGACCAGTATGTCAAAGCACAGCAATCAATACCAAAGAAAAATCAACACATATTCAACATCGTCCTTACAGTGTTAAGCTGATTATCTACTTCAAGTAATTGAGGCAGTGAGATGAATGTGTTCGGCAGCCTTTCTTTTTCTGTTTTAGAATGCAGAGCTAGGTATAAAGGTTAACTGGTGTCTTACATTGTTCATCATTCCACCTCAGTCATAGATTTCCAAGGAGAGAGATACCTTCTCCAAAGAGAGACTGAGTAAAGCCCACATAGTTTCTATCATTTTAAACCATGCTATCAATGTAAAGCAATGTGAAAAGAGTAATTTATGATGTTTTCAATTGCATACACATTTACATAAATACATGTACCCAAGCATGAAGCATCGAGACAGGCTTCTATACATACACTAACACACACCATTTCTATCACTTGATGACTTTAGGTGCATGAATGTCCAATGCGTGAAACTTCAAACAGATCCTTTTAGAACAGACTCTCCTGTTTTATGTCTCCGCCTCTAAAGAGGAAGTGCAGCCATGAACGGGAGACTTGAGCTCTACTCACTGAACTTAAAAATGGGCTTGGATCACCCCCCACTGAGGAGCTTTTTTAGGTCTCCATGGGGAATTAGAGAGCTGCTGTTCCCCCATAACCCTTCAGGACAATATCATCATCTTCACTGGTGAATCATTCTTTTACTTCATCACTTTATTTCATCCTTATTAAAGCTTAAAATCTCTAATGTGTTAGGTTACAAGCTTTGTTCTTTTCTACCTTCTGGGGAAGTTCCCTTCTTGAAAGAATATCGTGATAACATGGTTGTCTCAACTTCCTGTTCACAAATCTAAAGTTCTCAGTTCCTTTAACATTTTGTAGATAATCCCTTAGAATCCTTCTAATTCAAGATTTTAATCTGAATCTTCTGTAAGCCTACATATGTATCTTAAGTCTCCATACATTAGCATTCTATTCCTTCTTTAAGGGCCAAGTTCAGTTATACCTCCTCAATAGACCATTACCCCAAGAATGACCAATATCTCATTCTTTTAACTCTTCATAAGAATTCATCTTTAGCACATGTCAAGCACAGTGTGGAGGTTAATAGCATAGCCTCCATAGTCAACAGACCTCAGTATGACTCCTGGTTTTGTCATTCCCTTTGGACAAGTTGACCAACACATCTGAGCTGCATTTCCTCCCTTTGTGCAGATGAAGCATTTAATAAAAATTAGCTTTCATTATCTCATTTCTATTTTACATAGATTTCCTTAGGTATAAATGCTTTATACAGTGGGGATCTACAAGCAGATCCCCAAATGTGTATGTTATGGGATCAGACACACAACCAGGCTTGTTTAGAGGGATGTGGGATCAACAACGCAAGCATCAAGTTTTACAAGGATTCTAGGGGATTCAAGGGAAGGAATATACACCTATGGGTGGTGAAAGTCAAGGAGGCAATTTTTAAGTATGCTTTTTCTCAAATGATCCTTCAGTCCAGATCCCCAAGGTTTCTACCTAAGACGTGGGATAAATGAGTTCCATTTAAGAGCTTATAAAAATAATAGGAGTGTGTCAAGAAAATACCTAAAATATACTGAAGGCAAATGTCAACATGATTTGGTGCCCCAGGCTGCAGACTGTGATGTTATTGGGCTGAGAATATTTTTCCATCTATTTTAGTAAAGTGACTATTGAAGCACAATAGAGCAAAGAAAACTCTCACTGGTGGATAGTTGGCCACGAGAAGAGGGGAAAGCCACAGTTATCTCTGGGGTCCAAAGACCTTGGAGGCTGGATCTTACTTCTTATGCTGTGGTGTCTGTAAACAGTAGAGAATTGAATGAAACTCATAGGGTATGTATGAAAATTAAACCACACCGTATCCAGGAGAACTAGATATTCCAGCACGCCTTTGATACCTTGGCAGAAGCTGAGGATTTTCTTAATTTTCTTAATTTCTTAATTAGGTGAGCTTAAGATAGAATGGGATTGCTATGTTCTGCAGAAGGATGTTCATCCAGAAAAGGACAACATCATGTTTAGTTTATTAAGCATACTTTCACTGCAGGGGGTACATCTTTATTAAGAAGTCTGGATTGTTATAACAGACCAGCAGAGGAAATGGATCAGGGGCTGAACACTGAAAGCATGAAGATTAAGTTAATCTAAAAGAATACTGGATTCAGCATATTAGAACTCTATCGGTTGTCCGGAGAAAAATCACCCCTGTTCAATCAGACTTGAAGGAACATTCACAAGATGTTGATGAAGTCCCTAGAAGATGAAAAGCATTGGCAGCATTTCACTCTTACAGTGAGATGATCGAGAGAGGTGGTAGGAAGGAACAAAATTAAGGCATATGTGACTTGAGACAAAGAGTCCAAAAAAGGGCAGACTCTAGAAGACCCCAGAAGGATGTACTTGGACATGTGGCTCGAATACTCAGGAAATCACAGGTCAGCCACAGGACAAGAAAAACAGAATGCCAAAAAATATCATAAAAAGCTGGTATGAAAAGTAAATTGGTACCCACTGATTTTGATAGTTTTTTATCCTGGAAATCTTAAATCCACTTGGAGAATATATTTTAAGAAAAGAATTCAAAAGTGGAAAAGCTAGTACATACCATTTCCTTAATGCTTAGCATCTAGGTTATAGGATATTAATTAAGGTATAACTACATTATAGACAATTACACAATCTTTAAAAATGATGTTTATACATCTGTGCTAGTGTAGAAAGTATTGTGTCATTATACTAAGGGAGACAATCCAGAATTAAATATATATATCACATGTTTTCAGTTATATATACATATACAGGTATATATACAATATTTATATAAATATTTATAAATATATATCAATTTATACATACACTGAAAAAGATACTTATAAATATAAATGTATACTTTTACATAGATGTTATATATAAATAGACATAGTATATATACATGCATATATATGATTTTAAATATATATATATACATTAAAAACAGCTATGTTATTATACAGCTGAGAAAAGCTGGGACAGTTTATACCAAAATTAAGAGTGATTGTCTTTAGGTGGTGGGACTATGAATATTTTTTTAAATATATTTTCTTTCTTTTTCAACATTGTGCATAATGAGCATGTATTGTAAGCATAATAAAAATGAAAGAGAAGTATTTAAATTTCAAAAAGTATATACTGCTAAATTACCCTATCAGAGCGTTGTATCTATTTTATCCTTGCCTATGCGAGAGTCCACTTCCCATACCCTCAGTTGTTGGGATGGTATTTTGCCCATTTTTGTGTTCCTTCCACAGCAAACGATGGTGCCCGCCATCTTGTTGCATGAATGCTTACCCTAAGGTATTTTCTGCAATCAGTGGCTTTCTCTTCACTCCTACAGCCCCTACTTGTATTACTTGCCCAGATTTCTGCAATGGCCTCTAACATCCTTAAGACTTGCTTCCTTTCCTCCTAGTACTTGGGCGACTTGTATTGTTTCCCGAATAAGTAACTGAACCGGATTGAATCTCAGTTTCTTAATTTTTTTAAAAAATAAAAAAAAGGTAAAAAAAAAAAAAGCACTTGAAAGACATTAGAAAGAAGAGCAAGGAGATTCAACTTATTTCCCTATGAAACAGTATCACTCCGTGCCACACAGACACCCCTTCTGGGAAAACTGTTAAAGATTGCAAATGAAAGGGAGAGAAAATGAATCATTTCCATGCCTATGGGACAGGAAAGAAGTTAGAGATAAGTAAAAGATAGTCTCTGAAGAAAAGAAATAAAGTAAATCAAGATTAAAAACTGTGCTTTTTCACTCCCCTTCTTCACAGAATCCACTCTCGCTCGGTTCCTTTATCCTGCTATAATGCGGCACAGGCGCTCTGGAATGCTATGAGGTGGGAGACAAGAATATGAACAATGAGCTGAATTTTTTCTTGCCTCCTCTAAAATTGGTCTTCAGCAAAGTGAAAAGGAAGGTTTGATTGCTGCATGTGAGTATCTCTCCAGAATTCAAACCAAGACTTAACTTCTCCCTAACAAAACTAACCTGAAATAAAATAAATCACAGCTTACAGAAGACATTTCTGCTCCTCCTTTAAAAGAAAATGTTATAATCTAGTTCATGGAGGTTTGAGGTGCCCTAGATTGAGCATTAATTGTAAACAGGTGGCGCATGTTAGGAACTTAAATTTTCCGAAATTTTAGCCCCCACCCCCGCTCTAAGTTGCGTGGAATCTGAGAGTAGGAAAGAGTACAGAGTTTGCTTTGGATACTCGGGTGTGGTTGCTATGGCAACAAAACTTTAGGGCATTGTCGTCTACATGGAATAGCGAAATGACAGATGGCCCATTATGAAACTGTACATATTTGGAGATGAAAAGAAAATACATCACTCTCAAGTCCATTCATTGCGCTGTTGCAAAAATGCTGGGCAGTGATTACTGAAGGGAGTGAGAATAGGTGACCAGAAAGGAAAGGTTAAAATAAAACTTTATTCATCTGGAAACCATGTCAGCTGACTTGCCGATTGCTTATAGAGCGTTGCCTCTCCCCACCCATATAGAGAATTCTACCTTTCAGGTGTTTATCTGGCACCACTCAGTGGAACTTTGAAACTTCCTATATCGTGACTACTGTTCGGAGGCCAAAATAAAACAGGATAAAGACAACAGGGTAAAACTCTCATGTGGTTACCACTGGGTAAGTCTGGTTTCCATCCCCATCCTTGGGTGCCCTTGACAGTGTGTTGGGTGATGTCGAGGATCCAGGAAGGTTGGGTATTTTTCCTTGTAGTCTGTATACGATGTAACGTACTAGGAATAATAACAGGTCCAACGGAATAATAACAAACTTCAAACACACGATGTGAAGTTCTGAGCGAGGTCCTGAAATTCATGGCTGCAGATCCAGGAGGTAAGTTTAGGAACTTATTGTAAAAGGCTTAGGGATCTTGACTGGTCCACTGTGATGTGCCTGCCAGTTGGTCCTGAATATTACCAACATGTTGAGGCCCTGGTCAAGGAAAGTGATAGCCTTGTGATTTAGTGATCATTTTTCAGGATGTTCCGCAGAAGTGTACCTATGTGCCTACTTACCATCCATTTCTTTCTCCGTCCATCCTCATCTATGGATAAATGACTGAAAATCCCCGACACTGAGTGGATCTTAAGTGAGGCCAGAGGCCACGTGTTAATGGAACTAGACAAATTTGACCTGTTTTCTAATACACAGGATGATGATGAAGAAGAACTGTCTGTGGTCCCAAGGGGGATCTTGCAGAAGAAATGTCTCAGCTTAATATTTTGAAGACTTCCTGAAAGCTTTCTCAAAATAGCATGCTGCCTTAAAAGGTAGTGAACTCCCTTTCATTAGAAGGCATCAGGCATCTGTTTTTGGCCCCACGGCATGCATGCATGCTGTCAGAAGGACTTAATTATCAGATCGGAGCCTTGGCTAGGTGGCTGCAAGTCCCAGCTTCGAGATCCACTATTCTGTGGTTCCTGAGCTGGACTTGCCATGCTCATCAAACTCCTGAACCATGAAAGCTCTACATTCTTGAGGCCCAGACACTTCTAGGCAGGGTCCACAAATCATTCACAAAATTGGAAAGTGTAGTAGAGAATCAGTGGGTATAAGGACAGGGCCGGCATGACTAGATCTATTCTTTTTGATGGCTCTTTGGCATATTTTTAACCTTGGCCTCTAAGGAGGTAAAGTCAATACATTAACCCAGATGACACTACTTCTTTACAAAGATTCTTATTTAAGTAATAGAAACATACGGCTCGTCAAACCGAGGAAAGAGTCCATTTCGCCTTTTTAAGAGCTCCTGAGGTAAATCAAAACATGTTGAGTAACGCTTTCTCATATTTTAATAGCATAACGTTCATCGAGACATAGGTTTGCTGCTTAGGATTTTTGTTGAGTGTCATAAAATATTATTTAAAAATCTTTAATCTTGGGAGATAGTGTGAGTATTGCTAACACACACACACAAATGTGTAAGTACTATTCATTTTTCGCATGTTGGCATGTTGTAAAATTCTGTTTTCTTTTCATTCCTCGATGTTGTAAATAAACTGGATCCATACAGAGGGGTTTTGTCAGACTCCCAGAAAGATAATTTTATTTTATAGCACATCCTAGAGTGACAGCCAGAAACTGTTCTGCATCACCTCAGTACAAACAAAATTAGCTTTTCACAATATTTTTGCAGATGTTAAAGGTCATTAATAGAATGAAACCAGATGACTAAAGCAATACATTTGGAATGATTGGGTTTTATTTTTCTGCCTTGCTTAAAGACACAGAGTCCCATTCTCTCTCTTACTTGGCTGAATTTCATCTTTTTTTTCCCAGTTAGTTAATGGTTTCCAAAATCATAAAAATGAAAGTGGTGGGATATGTATTTCTTGGCTTCTATCACCTTCCTTGTTTGACAGAGTTGGAATTTTATGAGGATGAAAATAGTATTCACTGTTCAAAAAACCACACCGTTTAACAATTGCTCTTGCTTTCTGTTTTTACGGAGGTCAAATTTTTGTTATGAAACACTTGAAATCCTCTTTCCAATTAAAAAGAGGAGAAGAGACAATTAACTGTAAGAAATGCTACTAGATTTCTCTTTCGGAATGGAAAGGAAAAAGCTCTTTTTTAAAAGTACTGGACTCTAGGACAGCCCTGGCCGGCACCCTGCCTCTCTCTACTGTTTCCCCACCCTGGTCCAACACAGCAAACCCGTACGGAAAAGCTAAATTCTCTGCAGACGTTCCTTAAGAAAGTGGAAGGAGGCATCCCCTTTAAACACAACCGGATAGGTTGGATTGCAAGATGGCAGGGACCCTTTTCCCGCCAGACCAGAGGGAGAGCAGAATTGTGAGTAGGCAGCTTAGTAGGTACGAACATGAGGGCATCTGGGATCTGAGGCTTCCTTTTCTCCCTCCTGTCCCCCTGGACAGTTTCCTCCACTGTTTAACCCACCCGTCAGGATGCAGAGAGTCAGGAAAATAACATTGTGTCCTTGTTTGAGCCAGTGTAAAGGAGAAGCAGCATCCCTTCCCCCTCCCCCACTGAGGCGATCAAGGTGGTGGTGGAAGAATTTTTTTTCTAAGGAACAGAGCTGAGCTGCGTGGTCTGGCTGTCCTTTCCTGTCTGAGGTATGTCTGGTAGACTACCCACCGCAGACGCTGTTGTCGAATTTTGTGAACATGTAAAAATGTAAAAATAATTTATTCTCATTTTTAAATGTGTTTGATAAGAAATAAAGATCTACCTTTGTAACGTTTCCTAGGAAACCCAGTTGTCCCATTTATTGAAAAAATACTCCCCACTTGTTTCAATGCTACCATTTTCCAAGTTCATGTTTGCACAGGAAATCGTTTTTGATCTTCATAGACCTTTCCCTTAACTAGTACTATCTTTTATTACTATAACTCTGTAATATATTTCGATTCCTGGCCCTCTTCTTGTTATATTCAAAATTATATTGGTTATTCTTATGCCTTTATTCTTACAATTTTAGATTTAGTATTTCAAATTCCGCAAAATCTTATTGGCATTTTGATTGCAAATGAATTGAATTGATAGAAAAAAGTGGCAAAATTCAACATCTTCAAGATAATGGACTTGTCTACCCAAATTTTGCTATTTCTATTACAATTTGTTTGTGTCCATGAATAAAACTATACGATTTCTTTTCCATACAGGGTTTTCCTATTTGTCTATCACAAATGCTGCTACCACTACAACACAAATTGAGTCAGATATCGTTTGAAGTAGTTTGCGTGTATTATTTCATTTAATCTTCGCATTTACCCTCTGAGAAAAGTACCAATTATTGTTCCCATTTTTCAAATGAGAAAATCAGTCTCGAAAGATTGAGTAATTTGACCAATGTCATGAGGCTACTTATTGAAGGAGATGAATTGAAACCAAACCAATCTGACTCGATGGATTCTACTCATTATGTAAAGGTAATTTCTAGCTTTCTTCATGTTCTCTACATAGATTATATTGCTATATATTTTATTTTTTTAAAAAGGAATTTTTTTCTTAAGTTTAATTTATTTTGAGGGAGACAGAGAGAGTGTGTGTGTGTGAGTGTGTGTGTGTGTGTGCGCGCGCGCGTGCGAGCAAGCAGGGGAGGGGCACAAAGGGAGAGAGAGAATCCCAAGCAGGGCTCAGTCTCATGAACAATGAGATCATGGGGCGCCTGGGTGGCTTCGTCGGTTAGGCGTCCGACTTTCGCTTAGGTCNACAACAACAACAATGAGATCATGACCTGAGCTGGAATCAAGAGTCAGATGCTTAACCAACTGAACCACCCGGGAGCCCCGATATTGCTATTTTAAATGAAATATTGTTAGTATATTTTTATTTGGGCATAGCTGGCATACAGAAATATTGTTAATTTTTATACATTTGCTTGACTCTAGCAATCTTTCTGGACTTCTAGACTAATTTTAAAAATTGCCTGCAGATTATTTTGGGCTTTTGCACAAACACATTGTATGCAAATAAACACAGTTTTGGACTTTACAATTTTTCGACTTCTTTATTTTTTATTTTCTCTTATTACAATGGCTGGTACCTCTGGTGCAATGTTGAATATGAGGAGTGCTCATGGATACCCTGGTCCTATTCCTGACTTTAATATTTCTGCTTCAAAAGTGTTCGCATTAAGCATGACGCCTGATATTAGATGAATCCTCTATTTTAGCTATTGAAGATCCCTTCTAAAATATGTTTCCTAGGAGTTTTTATCATGAATTGAATTTATTGAATGACTTTTTTTCCCCACTTTTGATCTGGTAATATGACAATTAACACAAATCACCAAATGTTAAATTGTTCTTGAATTTCTAGGATATATGCTACTTTGTTGCAAAATCTTAGGCTTTGAAACATTATTGGATGGGATGCACAAAATTCTTTCTTCTGTTCCTTTTCCTCTATTTCCATTCTCTGGAACATTTTGCTTAAGTTAAGAATTTTGGATTACTCTAAGATTTAGTAAGAAAAAATCACATAGTATCATGACTCTCTTTGAGGGAGAGTTTTCTTTAATGCTTATCCAGCTATTTTCAGGTTTTATTTATTTATTTATTTTTGACTAGGGCTAGATTTTTGAAATTTTAATTTCTAAGCAAATTGTCATTTTTAGCTGGGCTTGTATTTATTGACATGTTATCCACACTATTCCACTTTGAGTAAAAGTATTCTCTGGTAATATTATTAACAATCCTATTGTTATTATTTTCATGAACAACTCTTGCCACAAGTTTATCTGTTTTATTTTTTCAATACTGACCTATCTGTTACATTGCTGATATGCACTGTTTTCTCTACATGTGTGTGTGTTTGTGTGTTTCCTATTCAATCAAAATTTTCTTTAATCTATGCTTACTTCTTTCTTTTTCTTTGAGCTTGTTTCATTATTAATTTCTATTTTCTTGAGTTGAACGCTGAACTCA
>NW_027527932.1:6636067-6695648 GCF_008692635.1 Crocuta crocuta
AGCTGAACTCATATATTTTTAATTATTATTATATTCTAAAATAGGAATTTAAAATAGAAATTTGCTTCTAAATATTTCTGTATTCATATTATATAATGTTTAATATGCATTTTTGTGTTCTAATGATTATATACTTTTTATTACTTTTTGTTGCTAATCAATTATTTAGAAGGTTTTTTTTAATTTTCTTACAATGTTTTTGGAAGAGCAGGAAAACTGTATTTCAGGATTTTATTCCCAATTTTACTGCATTATAGCATAGAGGCAGTGTATATGATAGCAACTTTATGATGGCTGAGTTCATATGGTATTAATATTTTGGAACTGATCTATTTCTGGATCTATTTTCTTGTTAAAGTTGTGATTCAAATCTCTGTCATTTTGTCTCCTTGATGTAGCGGTTTGAAAATTAAGCTAAAACTTTCTTACTATTACTATGGTACAAATTTCTTCTTGTGATTCTTTTATTTTTTGTTCTATTTATTGTGCAGTATGTTGTAAATTATAGCCAAATTCATAATTGTTATAAATTTTTGGTAGACTTTCTTTTTCTCAGTATGAAGTGCTCCTTTCAGTCTTTTTTTTTTTTTCTTTTTGCTTAAATTTTATTTTGTCAACCTAGGCTTTTTAAAAGTTTTATTTATGTTTATTCATTTTTGAGAGAGAGAGAGACAGAGTGTGAGCAGAGAGGCAGAAAGAGGGAGACACAGAATCCAAAGCAGGCTGAGCTGTAAGCATAGAGCCTGACATGGGGCTCGAACTCATGGGCTTGGAGATCATGACCTGAGCCAAAGTTGGAGGCTTAACTGACTGAGTCACCCAGGTGCCCCAATCTAGACTTTCTTTAGATGATTATCTGCTTTTAACTATTTCTATGTCATTTTATTTTTGTGGAATTCTTATAAACATTGTTTACATTTTAATAGGTGAATTTAACCTTTTTATATTTATTTCTATGATTAATATGTTTGGACTTCTTTTTGCCATTTTATTTTGTGTTTTCCACTCACCATACTTTTTTAAGGGATATTTTTTACCCTTTTTTGCATTCTAAAGAATTGGTTGAACAAAATTTCAGCTATACAGTGAATAAGTTTTGAGGGTCTAATGTAAAACATGATGACTATAGTTGATAATAATGTGTTGTATAATTAAAATTTTCTAAGAGAGTAGAGCTTAAATGTTCTCACTAAATAGAAATGATAAATATGTGATGTGATGGATGTGTTATTTAACTGGTGGGAATCTGGTCATTAAAAAGAAAAAAAAAAGTCCCAGAGCTCCTGGGTAGCTCAGTCGATTGAGCATCTGAATTCAGCTCAGGTCATGATCTCCCAGTTTGTGAGTTTGAGCCCCGCATGGGTCTCTGTGCTGACAGCTCAGAGCCTGGAGCCTGCTTCAGATTCAGTGTCTCCCTCTCTCTGCCCCTCCTGTGCTCATGCTCTGTCTCTCAAAAATAAATAAACATTAAAAACATTTTTTAAAGTCCTCCCTTTTTTTCTTATTTATTGGATATCACACATTATATTGCTATTGTATCAATGTAGCAGTTTTCAAATACTTTGGTTTTGGAAACTCTTTACATTCTTAATATATATATTTAGGACTCCAAAGACCTTTTGGTTATGTGGGGTATATCTTTCAATATTTATGATATGGAAAATATAAAATACTTGTTAAAAACAAAATTTAACCTATTGCCCATTAACATAAGTAATGTGTGTGTGTGTTTTTTTTTAAATGTATTTTCCCAAGTGAAAACAATTACGGAAAAGAGTAACATTGTTCTACATTTGGCAAATGTCTTTAATATCTGACTCAAAAGAAGAGAAGTGGATTCTCAGATCTGCTGCCACACTTAAATCTGTTCCAATATGTTATTTCCTTTTTTGAAATATATAGTTTATTGTTAAGTCAGTTTCCATGTGACACCCAGTGCTCTTCCCAACAAGTGCCCTCCTCAATGCCCATCACCCTTTAATGAATATGAATAGCATCAAGCCTCATGCAGATAATATGTGGTTGGAAAAGGCTGGACAAGGCAGACTCTCTGAAATGATCTCAGGGACCCTCATAAGTTCTCAGACCACGGCCTAAGAAGCACTATGATAGTGTTAACTATACATTTTTAGTATACACCCAAAAACATATTTCTCCTCCAAGTTTGAAGTCTATCTGAATTGCTTTTCAAACAAAAATTTAACATTAGCAGCTTCTTCTTTTTTCTTCATACTATCATTTCCGCATTGGAATTGTCTAAATTTACTAATATATTTTTATAGACAGAATACGTTTGCATTTAGAAATAATCAGCAGTTTTGCTTATTGCTGCTTCTGAGTTTGTTTTTGTATGCTGAAGAATATCTGTAAGTAGTTTCTTCTGAGAAGCAACCAAGTGGCAAATTATTGAGTGAATTATTATGTCTGAAAATATTTTTGTGTTCTGTTGTCTTCTAAATTTCTTCCTTTTTTTCTTATAAAACTAGGAATAGTTACTATTTCATCTGAATATAAAGTTAACCCATTACAACTTTTAAGATTTCAGACAATGCTGGAAATATACAAAATGAAAAATAAAAATTGCCTCCTTATCCCTTCTGAGATGCTGTATATCCTTCTGAAGTTTCTAATCTCATGTACACCTACATAGAGCTCTAAAAGACAAAGGCATAGGTTTATGCCATGTATGTTTTTAAAATGTTTTTATTTTCTTATAAAACTATATTGTAGATATTTTCTATTTCTATAAATGTATATTGACCAGAGACATGCTTTTCTTGTTTGCCATTTCTAAATCTTAACAAATATTTGCTAATTTAATTATTTACTTAACAAAGAGCGATCTTACACTGAAGGTTGGGCGTGGAGATGTAATAGCGAGGAAAAGCAGAGATGGTGTCCTCCATTTGATTCAAATCATTGAATTCCTATTATATGTCAGGCAACATTTTGGCTACCTGGGGTATAGCTCCATTCAAAGACCCTAGAACCTGTAAGGGCAATGGATGTTAGTAACCACACATACATGTGTAACATTGAAACTATGACGAATAAGTGTTATGAACTTTGACTTTGTCTAGGACAACAGGGGAGGACCCCAAGGCAAGTAATGATTGAGCTACTATCTAGGAAAGGAAAGACTAGTTTAAAAGGTGAAGGAGAGAATGGAAGAATTGCTTCTCACAGAGATTAAAGCATGTGCACAATGTGTACAATCATTGATTGAAGAGAGCATGGGGTGCTGAGAAACTACTAGAAAGCCAGTGTGGCTGGAGTGTGACCTGAGAGAGGAAGCAAGATGTGAGACAGACCGGGAGATGTAGACGGCCTTGTACAACATATGACGACGTTTGATCTCTATCGTCTGAGCAAACTGTAGGGATTGCGTTGGTTTAGTCATGGGAATGAGAGATGGGTGTGGGACACAATCAGAATACGCTCTTTGGAAAAATCACTCGGGTTCTGTAGAGAGAAATTTATCTATGGGTGGAGGCAGAATAGATGGCAAACAGTCTGTGAAGACATTCTTGCTGTGGAGTAGATGCATCTGGTGAGAAGGACTAGGTGATGGTGGTACAAATATGAAAAGGTACAAATGTGAAGGACTTGAAGGCAGAATGCAGAGGACCTGATGACAGATTGCAGAGTCTGGGAGTTGACTGGTTTGTAGTTGGCTTTCATGTTAAATGGCAGTGGTATTTTTGATAGAATATTAGACTGTAGGCGATGTGGATTCTGATCTTGAGTTTACTGCTGTCTTATAAAGAAAGACTTTGATGCTCCTAAGTTTGTCTGAACTTGAGAGTTCTTGTAAGTGATATTGTTAAGTTCTCAGAGGACAGAACTCATACCTGTCTTGCTCACCGATGTATTCCTGTGCCCAGCACAGTGCTCTGTTTAGAATAAGTACTTCAAAAGAATTGATATTAATTGAGAGGCTGAATATGTTAGAATCGCATACAATTTTACACCTAAAAGATATTGCGTGCATCATTAGAGATGGATTTTATAAAATACAGATTGGTTTTATGACTGCAGTGTTGATAGTAAATACATCAAATATTTATCTATTTTATATCTCTTCTATAGAAAGTAATTTCTGACACAAAGTTCAATTTTGGGTGTCATTATATGCTGATTTTATGTAAGTTCCCTTTGCACCCAACTCTATGCTTGATCGTGTGTGGATAAATCACAGTTCTAGAAAAATCTGTGGTTATGTTTTGCTCTGAACATCAAACGCCCCAAATGCAATGAATTCAGGTGTCCCTTTAGCTGTTAACTAGATACCCTCTCCCTCAATACCACCCCTGCAATGCAAATTAGTTCTTTATTTAGGCATAATTTGGTGCTTGATGAAATTTGTCCTAAAATTATGTTTCCCTTTGTTTTTAAAAGCTGAAAGGCTTTATATTTTTTAAAACTTTTAATGTTCTATTTATTTCTGAGAGAGAGATACAGCATGAGCAAGAGAGGGTCAGAGAGAGAGGGAGATACAGAATCTGAAACAGGCTCCAGGCTCTGAGCTGGCTGTCAGCACAGAGCCTGATGCGGGGCTCGAACCCACAAACTGTGAGATCATGACCTGAGCTGAAGTCAGACGCTTAACCGACTGAGCCACCCAGGCGCCCCAAGCTGAAAGGCTTTAGGAAGTTATTTGGAATGTATCAAGTGGAGAGTTTTTGACATGATGGACCTAAGGCCATATGCAAATTCAATAAAATAGTAAATGCCAAATTACAAGTAAACTTGTAAAAAATTAACTTTTTTGTCATTTTCTAGCTGAAACTACCATTATTCTCTCTCATTTTAGGATTATATGAATGACTTCCATTCTCCAAATATCTCTGTTTGCAAAGCATGATAAAGTGACACAGGGTACAAACCAAGCCAACTGGACTGACTGAAAGTGTGATCACATACTCTTTCTATCAGGCAAAACTCCCTTCCCAGTTGGTTCAGATATTCTCTAAGCCTCAGTAATTCTTTACGTTTTCATGCTACTAGCATGAGATTTACATTTTCCATTTCTTTGTCTTGCATTCAGGCTTGATATTGTCTCCTTCAAGGCACCTCTCAGATATGACCTCCACTCAGCCACTTGTCCCCTTGTTCATGCCTGCATCACATACTTTATGCCTCTAAAACCTACAATGGAAGCTGACAATTACTGCCATGGGCTTCCCTCTACTTCGTCACTGCACTCCGTCTCACAGAGAAGGAACTGAGGCTGAGAGGGCATCCATGTCGTCAGGTGGCTGAGTCAAACCTGCACAGGTCACTAACCTTCTTACCAAATGTCTTGTCCGATTTCTTCCTTTTTCAGCCATCTTACATCTCTCTGGCCACTCACCCCTTCTCATAGTGATTCCTCACATACACTGTAATGTGGCCTGGCTGCCAATCACATTAAGGCCAAGCTCATCTGTAGAGTTTTCAAGACCTTTCCCCAACTGGCCCCACATAACTGGTGTTTATTTCCTAAATCCTCCCGACACGCCACCCCGATGGCATGGTTTATGTCTAAACTCCCACCTGAAGCTATCTTGCCCTGTTCTTCCGTCACATGCATTGTGTGGGTCTCTGCCTCTCTTTTCTCCATTCTATTGCTCTTCTAAGTTTAAATCATGTAATACTGTCCAATTGATATAGATTTGAGTGCTTCTTTTCTTTTCATTTTTTTCCAGGAAGCCATTTTTAAAAATATTTTTAATGTTTATTTGTTTTTTGACTGAGAGAGAGACAGAGAGAGCACCAGCAGGGGAGGGGCAGAGAGAGAGGAAGACAGAATCTGAAGCAGGATCTAGGCTCTGAGCTGTCAGCACAGAGCCTGATGCAGGGCTTGAACCCATGAACTGGGAGATCATGACCGGAGCCAAATTTGGACGCTTAACCAGCTGAGCCCCCCCGGGTGCCCTGAGTGCTTCTTTTAGATATCTTCTATTTAATTCATCAGCTTTTTGATCTGCTGCATTTCCCATGGATGCTTTATCTTCTCATTCTTGTTTCGAAGATTAACAGGTTTACAGCCTACTAAATTCAGATCTTTAATTGTTAAAATGGGGAAACTGAGGCCAAAGGAATTTAGTGTCATTAACAACATAGGCCGTATAGTACCAATATGTAACCTTGAAGGAAAGACAGTGAGGTTGTTTGGGACATGTGGAGCATGGCTGTGGGCTACATTTATT
Source organism: Crocuta crocuta (assembly GCF_008692635.1). NCBI lineage: Eukaryota > Metazoa > Chordata > Mammalia > Carnivora > Hyaenidae > Crocuta > Crocuta crocuta. The sequence goes on from NW_027527932.1 coordinate 6,642,259, forward strand.
GAGATGTCCAGTAGGTCATGAGTTGTCCGGAGCTGAAGCTCATGACAGGTGCACGCATAAGAGATGCTGTTTTGGAGTTCATTACTGCAGAATTGGTGGTGGAAGCCAGGCCGGCATTTGAGAGGGCCGAGAGAATATTTAGAATTAAAAAGGAGACAAGGGCTGGACTTGGGGGATCCCTGACAGGTTTCTGGAAAAGCTGAAGGAAGAGAGGCCAGTAAAGTGGACTGCAAAGGCAGGTAGGAAGTGAGGTAGAAGCAGAAGAGGGTGGTACTGGACAGTAGTGAGGAGTCCATTGAATATGTTCTCCCAGAGATCTCTGAAAAGTAATATAGAAGGGAGATCTATATGCCATCCTACATCGCTGGGGCTTGATTTCAATGCATACGCCCTTGAACATGGATATTTAAGACGATCCTTCTCTATTGTTATTCAGCTTTAGTAACCAAGCATACGTCCTTTTAATAAGACTTGGCCATACTTTTTCAATTGTGGAGGTAGCAATGGGACCCATGTAAATATCTTATTCCATCTCCAAATGATAAATTGTGTAACGATATGAAATTCACTTTAAACATTACAAGTGAAAGGAGTGTGTGATTTAAAATGTCATGCTTAGGGGGTATTGTATGAGCAAAATTCCTACAGTCAATCATCCAAAGCAAACTATTATTTAGGAACTATTTGAAAATAGATAAGCTGAAAATACCTTATTTTAAGAACAAGAGAAAAGTAGTGGTATATAAAAAATTACTTTTTCATATCAACATATTGGATTTGGGGTTAAATTTAGTGTTATTTACTTTAAAGAACCATAAAAAAGTTAGAACTTCAAACTATCTCAGGGAGACAATAAGTGCTGGCGAGAACACATCTTAGTTAAATTTTCCCTGAAAGTGATTTCTTTCAAACAATGGACTATCAGATTAAAACCAAACAAAAATACTTTTAGTATTCCAAAGGTCTGGACTGTTGCTTTAGAATGTTGTAAAAAATAAGTTTTAGTGGGCTCACAGTATTCTTTCCCACATCACACACTCATACATAGAAATATACACATAAAATTATCATATAAATATACAGTCTACAGTAGAAGAAAATATTAGGAGCCTGAAATTCTTATTTAATTCTGGGATAATTTGAAATACACAAATGTATTTCAGGGCGGGTTGGGGCCTGAGATTTCTTATTCATCTGGGGTTCAGAGAACATCTCTGTGAGACAGAAATTCAATTGAGGGCCGTTTTCTCAGTTTGCTCTCTCCATCGTCCGCTGAAAGAAAGGCAAATATTTCTCTTTTGCTCTCCCCCTTTCCCATCGTCTGCATCGTGTTTTGGCATCATGGTAAGCCCATGAGGTCAAGAATCCATTAACATGGCCCTAACCTCTCTCATAAGATTCTCTTGCCCAATAAACTTATCAATTCATGAAATTTATTCAATTACATGAAATCATTTGAAGGAAAGGAACGCCTTTGTAATTTTTATTTTTCTTGAAATGCAGTCGAACACCCCAGAAGGAAAGGATAACGACTTTGGGGTCTGCTGGGTCTGGGTCCGAGCGCTGGGGTCTGGGTCCGAGCGCTGACTGTGCCACTCACCAGCAGTTATTCATGTGGGCAAGGGTCTCAGGGTCTTTGAGCTTCTTCTTTTTTTTTTTTCATTTATTACATGAAAGAGTAATGTGTCTTGGGGCCATGATGAGAATTCAGTGAGACAGTGTGTGTAAATCTCTTTGGCAAATGGTGTCAAACTGCTGTTGAATTAGTGAGTAAAAGGAGTTGAACTGAAACAAGCCTGGAGGGGGTGCAAGGTAATACGGAGAATTAAATAAAGGGGTGGTGGTCAGGTAGCCCAGACCCAAGGATGATTCGGTTCACAGAAGAGGAGGCCCAGCTTCCGTGAGTGCTGACTCTCCTGGCAGTTGCAAGGCACAGCTGTCCCGTCCTGCTTAATTCAGTTACAGATCAAGCCCTGTCATGCAGTTGCCTCTTCCCAGCTGCCTTTGCTCCGGACTGGGAGGAAAAGCGACGGCTGCTGTGCGGCAGATCTCCTGCTGACTAATTGAGAAGCATGGGGGGTGCTTTGCGAGGTACTGTATCTGAGCTTCCAATAACGAGGGCGTTTAGTGCGGTCCTTGGCAATTTGTCAACACCTTGGCATTCTAGAACCATTTCTCAGGGCACTGAGTAAACATTTACATGTTAAGGATGGAACAGGCTTCTCATTAGGAATAATGTTATAGGTCCTCTCTGTATTTTATCTGACTGTTTCAGACATGAAGGAACTTTCCTTTTCAGCTGGTGATTTAGTAGACAGTCACAAGATATTTTTACAAGAGTTCTAAAGGCTTTCCTACCTGAGATTTTCGGGGGTCTTCTAGATAGCCCTCGTGGGAAAATCTTTTGCCAGTCTACCAACCCAAGCCCTTCAATCTGCATGTTATTCACACAGAAAGGATTTCCAAGATGACCAAATATGAAAGAAAAAAAGAGAGGAAGTGAAATAATTTCAGGACACTTTGTTCTTGTCACTATCTATTTTGGGTTAATGGTACAAACATATGACCATAAACTTCATTGATGTGTTGGTTTTCTTTTTTTTTTTTATCAATTCATTTGTTTAAAAAAGTACTGCCAGAATGTCAACTTCTTGGTTTTGACAAATGTACCATGGTTATGTAAGATGTTATCATTAGGGGAAGCTGGGTGAAGGATATACAGGAACTCTCTGTACTATCTTGGTAACTTCTATGTAAATCTAAAAGTATTACAGAAACTTTAAAAAGTTTAAGCACACATGAAAAGTATTCACAGATATAGCAAAGCGAGATATCTAATTTTGACCTTGTCTTCCATAGCTTTATATCACCTTACCAAGTACACAGTAGGAAAAGGGTATTTACTGACAAACTATTAACGTGGTTTTCTAGGCAATTGTGACACATCAACAAGCTAAACAGGAATATCCCTGTTCAGGGAAGAAGAAAGGAAGGAAGGTTATAATTTTACAGAGGTGAATCTCACTGAGGTCCTGTAAGAGGTGCTGTGTCTGGTGGCATCTGGAGGAAACATTCCTGGAAGAGGAAGAGCCAATCTAAAGCTGTGGGGAAGAACAGTAAGGTGACCGGAACAGAGGGAGTAGGAGGGAGAGGGACAGGAGAGGAAGTTTTCAGTCCTTCGTGGTTGCGTGTGTTCACTTCACTTTACCTCATGGTAAATACATTTTGCTTTCATGGAAGGAAAGAGAAAGAACATTTACCAATCCCTCACAACAAACCCGTAAAGTGGGAGCAACTACTCCCAGTTTATAGGTGAAGAAGTTGAGGCTCAGAGAGAATAAGTAATGTACTCCAAGGCCACCCAGCAAATAAATAGCAGAGCCAAGGCTCTGTCCATTTGTCTCAATGTCCTACATGACACATCCAAACTGCCCACTCTGCTATGCGGCCACCTCTGTGTCACTGTCCAAGCCTCGACAGAACCTAAGAGTAATCTGGGTATGGGAGAAATCTTTTAGGTTAGAGTTTATAGCAGAACACTGCGTTCACATGGGAGATTTAGTCTTACTTGCGGGGCATCTACAACTCCTGATGCCACGTCTACTTCATTCAAATCAAACAACTTAGTTGCTCGATAGAAAAGAAAAAGTTAAATTTGCAGCAACTATATGGGGAAGAGTAAACTCTGACAATTTCAAGAGAAAATAACAATAAAATAAATACATAAGAACCGAATTATTTAATCCTAAAAATCGGGGGACTATAAGACAATGATATTGTCCTTGGTGTAAGACCAGAAAGGTCTCTCAGAAAACATTAGATACAACCCAAATGAAATTCATAATGTGTAAATCTCAGAATGACCAGGGATTGATTTGGACAAGATTAGAAACATATTTTAGAAAAATCTAGTATTTGCAGATGGTCTAAAATTGTTCTATAAGCCGTTGTGCTGGTAAAGTTGTGCCTACGTTCACAAGAGATTACTGCTGGAAATACCCAGAATAAATATTATTAGCTCAGCACTTTTGGTGACAGTTTCAGATCTGTGGCTTGATAAGGTAGGCGATTCTGTGCTTTCTTCTTGCAGGTGTCATTATTAGTGGCAGCAAGTGGGGACGGTCTCCAGGATGTTAGCATAGAGCATGCATTCAGCTTGTCAGCTGGAGAAAATGACGAAGGGCTGGAGATGCCTGCACTTTCCTTCCCTTCCCCTGATTTTCAGTGGAAATGTCACTGCCCTTTGCCCATTTGGACACAGCACTGTTGTTTCTTCTAGTCTGTTGGCACAACCATGAACCTGGTCTGAAACCTTCCAGTGCTTTTTTTTGCTGTCTGTCTGGGATCAGCACTATCATCTCATCTCTCAGTACCTGTAGGGCAATGATAAAAGAATCTTCTATGAGAGCATTATTACATGGAGTGATGGAGTGAGCTCCTTACAAGGATAATGCTTCTGGCTACAAGAATTTTCAGAAGACAAGCACCTGATTCTGTGACCTTTTCCCCTTCCTCTTTCTTAGTTCCCATGAAAAGATGTGAGAGTGGGGAAGCTAAGAACGAGATAAAAACACCAAGATTCTAAACTGAAAAGCTATTGCTTACATAGAGATGGTCATTCCACCCTGTCATTCCCTCTTCAGTGCCTGGAAGACAGGGAAGGGCCTGAGCTCTGTCGACTTTATGCCCTTGAGTTTCTCTGGTGCTAGGAGTCGAGTTGCTGTCCTCTGATTTGGGACAAGAGCTTTAGTTCTGATGAAGCAGCAATACAAGACAGTTGATCCAAAGGTTAGACTATTTTAGTATTTCTCGGCAGGGTTTGCCAAACTTGATGAGTCAGCTGGGCTGTTGCTGGTTTAGCATTATTTAGAAATATTTTTAGCCATTTGTCATCTGTTTCTGATAACTTGAGCTAAGGTGGCTTGCTGAAAATCACACGGGAACATGGACCCTGCTCGGGACTACGATTCTGAACATATGCAGAGAAATGTACAACTGCAAATTCTCAGCATGGTCAATTGCTTTCTTTCCGCAGCTCACTTCAGAGTGGATATTAAGGAAATTGTTTGTATATTTAACATTTTAGTTTAGTGAAAGCAATGTCACTGAGGCACTTAGATTTATAGTGTAGGTTCAAATTCTACTTCTTGAGCAAACTTTCTTATTGGTTAAGGGCCTCTGAAAGTCTATGTAATTACAATACTTTCTGAATCCAGTTCAGCATTTTATAAAATGATTGTTGTTGATGTGTTTTATACTAATTTTACATTAGCAAAATAATCTGTATTGAATATATATATATTTTTAAGTTTATTTATTTATTTTAAGAGAGGGAGAACCAGCGGAGTAGGGGTGGAGAGAAAGCGGGGGACAGAGGATCTGAAGTGGACTCTATGCTGTTAAGAGACAGCCTGATGTGGGGCTCGATCTCATGAAATGTGGGATTATGACCTGAGCCGAAGAAGGATGTTTAACAGCTTGAGCCACCCATACACCCCTGTACTTGAATATTTCAAAATAGATAATCACTATGTTCACTAACAATAATGATTTTCTCCTACTTTTTTTTCATAGTACAATTAAAGACATTGAATTTAAAGTCTTATATTTTGGAAAGAAATCTTTACTTAATTATGTTCATAATTGGAGAGTATCTTCTGTTGCATTAGAATAATTCTTCAGAAAAATATTATCATGCCTATCTACTTTTTAATTCATTGCAACTGATGTTTGTAGTCTACATTAGGGAACTTTCCTAGTAATGGTCTATTATTTTCCCTTCTTTTTATTTTTTAAAATTATTTTCCCTTCTTTATAGGCTAGAAAATATGTAGTCACAAACTTGCACTCCCAAAATTCACCTGTAGCTTATGCAATGATGGAGCTGAAAATTGAAAGGTAAGTATTCATCGTCCATTTTAAGAATGGGCTCACTTTCCACCTGAAAACAAATTCCTAATTTCTTCAGGTCGAGGGGACTATAAGCCCTATGGGAGACAACACACTTATGCACACTTTTTGCTTTGCACCTAGATACACAACGTTTTGAATCCCCATCTGCCCTTCCCAACGTTCCCAAATATTATTTCTCCTTTCCAAGCTTCCATTTCTCTCTGTGAAACAACAATGGTCATATCTACCATTGTGAGTGGCAAGGGGGTTGTCTAGTACTGTGTTTCGTAGGTGAGGAACATTCACAAGTGGTGACTGATTTGAAAGAAGGGACGATGTGATTTGAATCTCAGATAAGCCATCTTCTAGCCAAGTGATCATGGGCAAGCTAGCTAATTTTTCTGAGCCTTTGTTTGCGTATCCATTACTTTTCTAATAATTCTTATTTGTTTGGATTGCTGTCTAGGTAGTGGCTAGAATATGATTACTAGATGCTGATATATGGTCATTATTACCACATGTGAGCATTGTCATTTGCCTCTCTGGATGCTCTTCTCATCTCTGCCTCCTTGACTGAGGTGTACCTCTGAAAGGCATGGACTTCCCCTTGACCACTTTGTGTGTCGGCCACAGGGGTGGTCTAGCTCCCAGGCTGACCGTCAGGGCCCAAGCACCTATCCTTCTCCTCACTGTTCAGGGAGGCTCTCTGTTTCCTCAAGTGTGGGTGCCAGGTGCACCCTGCAAGATTTGGGCAGCGTCCTTCTACAATTTTCTGTTGCATTGCTTAAACAGGGATTGCTTTGTTGACACACTGGCCATTTGGGAACGATTTCAGATGGCACTGTTGACAGTCATGTTTACATTGCTGTTTGTGTCTTTCTTTCCTAGTTCTACAACAATCCAGGCCTGAGAGATTCTATCCACACTGCAAAAAAGCATCTTTTCCTTTCTCTCTCTTTTTCCCTTTCCTCTTCACACAACGCACTCCTTATTTGTATGAGCAGTCAAATCGCTGAGGTGTGTATCAGAATTGATGATGATGAGTGTCTTTCAGAATCTTCTATCTTAGGAAACACATTACTAAGTTTCCGCCAGTAGAAGTGAATAAAAAAATGAAACAAAAAACACCAGAAGCCAAATGAGAAAAATAGGCTAACAATATGAGTCAAGGGGGAAAAGTTTCAAATTTTAAGTAAGAGGTTATTATAAACAAGAAGACAGGGGAATGGTATGAGTGTTTTTATGGGCTTTAGGGTAAGCCAGACTAAAAAAAAAAAAAACTATTAAAAGTATAATTTAAAAAACAGCACTATTACATATTTAGACAGATTGCAAATGCTTACTGCAAATATCTCTTCTGGCTGAGAAGTGGAAATTTTGATCAAATTTTGGAAAGGAAGGAAGAAAAATGTCTTTAGATAATTTACAACCTATAAATAACTTTTGGCAGGGTGCTAAATTTGGTGGACAATGTTTTCCCATTAAGGCATTTGCAGCAAAAGGACTGGATTCTTAGGAAACAAATCCAAAAGAAAGGACCATCAAGTGTCTATATTCAACAGCTTCTATGTCATTAAAAAAATCCATATTCTAACCACAGAGATGGGATGTGAAATAAGATAAATTTATAGGATGATTCCATTAATATTAAGTACTAAAATAGGCAACCCCCCATACTTAACTAAAATCAGGTCTGCAATGGTCTGGGGCAGGTGGTAAGGGGAGATTAACTGTAAAGGGGCATAAAGGAATTTTCTGGGGTGACAGAAATCTATGAATGGATTGGGTTGGTAGCTATATAGATGTGTATATTTGTTCAAACTCACTAACCTATAGTTATAAATATAATGAGTATTTTATTATATGTTAATTATACCTCAAGAAAGTTAACTGAAAAATTGAATTTGTACTAAGACATAGAAGAGAACATAAATATTAATTATGAAGCCTATTAAGAATTACAGACAATTATCACATATATAAAATATGAGTATGAATAGATACTAGACTCTCAGAAAATTAGAACACAAGATCTCTTGAAATAAATGCTCAGTGAGTTGTTGATGAAAACTGGCTAGCTTTAAATCAAGAATTGCATGCTTATTTCTTGCAGTTTCATTCATTTAATTGACTGTTGGATCTGAGTCAAAATCTTCAGAGTCCAGATTCCTAAGGATTTGTCTCCAGACTTTGGCCACATAATAGTACAATATTTGGGTTAAGAAGAAAAACAATCCAGACGTTCATTTAGATGTGCACAAACATCCAAAGACTCTTGGCCTCATGTTTAATTTCCTCAGTAAAATATGTATTTTGGTACAAAATTATAAATACCTGAATGTTACAATCTTTTTCTGGTATTTCTCTGCAACCTGATTTCCCCCCTTACATAGAAAGGTTCTATGCAGAAGCAGGTTAAAGCAAACAAAACTCTGTAACCTCGGGGTGCATATACAGGCATTCCTTACTGTATTATGTTTTGCTTGATTGTGGTTTGCGGACACTGTTTTGTTGTTGTTGTTGTGCTATTGTTGTTGTTTAATGCATTGGAGGACTGTGGCAACCATGAGCAGAGCAAGTCTGTCGGTGCCATTTTTTTCCCAACAGCATTTACTCACTTTGTGTCTCTGTGCCACATTTTGGTAATTTTCAAGTATTTCAGACTTTCTCATTATTATTATATTTGTGATGGGCATCTGTGATCAGTGATCTTTGATGTTACTCTTGTCATTATTTGGAGGCACTGTGAACTACCCCCACATAAGATGGCAAACTTAATGTCAAGCCCAGGAGCCATTTACCATTTCTCTTTCTTCTCAGGCCTTCCTATTCCCTACGACACAACGATATTGATGTTAGGCCAGTTGATAACTCTATAGTGGCCTCTCAGTGTTTAAGTGAAAGGGAGTCACATGTCTCTCAGTTTAAGTCAAAAGGTAAGAAATGATTAAGCTTGATGATGAAGGCCTGTTGAAAGTCGAGCTGGGCTCAGAGCTAGGCCTCTTGCACCTGTTAGTCAAGTCGTGAATGCAAAGGAGAAGCTCTTGAAGGAAATTAAAAGTGCTTCTCCAGTGAACACACAGATGATTAGAAAGTGAAACAGCTTTATTGCTGATGTGGAGAGAGTGAGAGGTCTGGATAGCAGATCAAAACAGCCACAAGATTCCCTTAAGCTGAAGCCTACTCCGGAGCAAGGCCCTATCTCTTTCAACTCTGTGAGGGCTGAGGGAGGTGAAGAAGCTGCTGGAGAAGAGTCTGAAGCCAGCAGAGATTGGGTCATGAGGTTTAAAGAAAGAAGCCAACCACATAACGCAAAAGGCAACGTGAAGCAGCAAAGCACCGATGTAGAAGCCACAGCAAGTCTTCCAGAAGATCTGGCTAAGATAATTAATCAAGATGGCTACACTAAATGAGAGATTTTTCAACATAAATTGAAACAGCCCCCTATTGGAAGAAGGTGCCATCTAGGACTTTGCATAGCTAGAGAAAAGTCAATGCCTGTCTTCAAAGCTTCAAAAGACAGGCTGACTCTCCTGCTAGGGGCTAATGCAGCTGGTGACTTCAAGTCGAAGCCAATGCTCATTTACCATTGAACATCCTAGGGCCCTTCAGAATTATGCTAAATCTACTCTCCCTGTGCTCTATCAGTGGAACAACACCAAAGCCTGGATGACAGTACATCTGTTTCCAACATGGTTTATCAGATATTTAAAACCCACTGCTGAGACCTAGTGCTCAGAAAGATTCCTTTCAAAATATTATTGCTCATGGACAATGCACCTGGTCACCTGAGAGCTCTGATGGTGATGTACCGTGGAAGTAGTATTGTTTTCATGTCTGCCAACACAACATCTATTCTGCAGCTCATGGGTTAGGAGTAATTTTGACTTTCAAGTCTTATTCTTTAAGAAATACATTTCATTAGGTAAAGCTGTCATAGAGTGATTCCTCTGATGAATCTGGGCAACGTAATTGAAAACCGTCTGAAAAGGTTTGACCAGTCTAGATGCCATAGAGAACATTCATGATTCATGGGAAGAGGTCAGAACAGCCACATTCACAGGAGTTTGGAAGAAGTTGATTCCAACTCTCATGGATGACTTGGAGGGGTTCAAGCCTCCAGTGGAGGAAATAGCCACAGATGTGGTGAAAGTAGCAACAGAAATAGGATTAGAAGCAGAGCCTGAAAATGGTACTGAATTCCTATGATCTCAAGATCAAACTTGAGATCATCTGAGGAGTTGCCTCTTATGGATGAGCAAAAAAAGTGATCATCCCTGGTGGAGATGCTGTGAAGCCTATGGAAATGGCAATGAAGGATGCTACAATATCGCATAAAATTAGTGGTTGAAGCAGTAGTAGGGTTTGAGAGGACTGAATCCAATTTTGAAAGGAGTTCTATGCATAAAATGCTATCAAAACAGCATCATAGGCTACAGGGAAATCACTCATGAAAGGAAAAGTAAACTGACGTGGCAAACTTCACTGACTTATTTTAAGAAATCGCTACAGCTGTGCCAACCCTCGGCAGCCACTGCCCTGATCACTTAGCAGCCATCAACAATGAGTCAAGATTGTCTCCCAGCTGAAAGCTCAGCTGATGGGTAGCATTTTTTAGTAATAAAGAATTTGTAGATTGAGGTATGTACATTGTTTTATAGGCATGCTGCTGTTGCACACTTAGTAGACCACAGAATAGTGTAAGCATAACGTTCCTATGCACTACAAAACCAAAAAAAAAAAAAAATCACTTGACTTGCTTTGTTGCAATATTTACTTGATTGTAGTGGTCTGGAATGGAACTCACGAGGTTTCCAAGGTAGAGCTGCTATGTGGTGGTAGTACTGTCAGTTCAAAGGTGCTACCCTTGAACCTGTAACTCCCAGTGAAGCCCTACTATCAAGTTAGAAGGGAGGCACAGGTGGGTACCAGCCTCTAGGACAAGCAGATGTTTACCAGGAGTAAGCTATATTGTTCATTTATTTATTTTTTATTTTTTAAAAAATGTTTAGCGAGGGTCTTGCACATAATAGGTATTTAAAGTTTATAAGATACTCCATGCCTTCAGTAATCAGTTTTATTTCCCACTCGGAACACCATAAGGATATAGCAACTAGTTAGGCTGCTCATTTTCCTAATGCCCTGAATTTCTTTATGGGTTAGAACTTTATTGGGCACCTTATTACAGTGTACAGTGCTAATTTATTACCCTACGTAAGTAACAATAAAATGAGAGCTTCCTCGGCCAACGTTTATCATGATGAATCACCTAGTTATCAAAAGGTTGCAGTGTATTCCTTGGTGATCATGGAGTTCTACACAGGATATTTATTAAAATTTATCCAGGTTGGAGAAAAGCTTTACACATTGATCCAAGCCAGCCATAATATTCAATATGATTTGGGGATCTAATTTGGCTTCATTTGTTCTGCTTCAGGTAACGCCAACTTAATGATCCGTTTATGTAATTGTAGAGCAATAATAAAAATGCCTAACAATTTTAAGATTCAGTGTGTTCCAAAACATTTCTCATGGAAATCTCATATATCACAGGGTGATCTGAGGTGGGGGAAAGGAATTTATGTCAGTAAAGTCTGGGAAATACTTACAGTGCTGCAGTTTACTTGTGCCCATTTAGAAAATGAAAGTCTGTCTTTTTTTTTTTTTTTTNGTCCTAATGAAAGTCTGTCTTAATTAGCTTGGGCTGTTGTAAGAGAATACCATAGACTAGGTGACTTAGAAACAGCACACATTTATTTTTCACAGTTCTGGAGGCTGGGAAATCCAAGATCAAGGTGCTGCCAAGTTCAGTGTCTGGTAAGGGCCCATCAGCTTCCAAGCTGATAGACAACAGGATTTTCATTGTGTCCCCACATGGCAGAAGGGGTGAGGGAGCTCTTTGTGGCCTTTCTCTCTCTCTCTCTCTTTTAAAAGATTATTTATTTATCTATGTATGTATTTATTTATTCATTTTGAGTGGAAAGAGACAGCACAAGTGGGGGAGGGGCAGAGAGAGGAGAGAGAGAGAATCCCAAGCAGGTTCTGTGCTGCCACCACAAAGCCCTATGTGGGTCTCAAACCCATGAAGCTGTGAGATCGTGAGCTGAGTGAAACAAAGAGCGGGACTGCCCAATCTTTGTGGGGTGCCCCCGGGGTCTTTTTTATAAGGGCACTAATCCTATGCATGGGGGCTCCACCCTTTGACCTAATCACATTTCCAAGTGCCCTACTTCCTAATACCACTACACTGGGGGTCAGGCTTCAACATATGGACCTCATGGGGCTACCAATATTCAATCTACTGCATTCCATTCCTGGCCTCCCAAACTCTTGCCCTTTTCACATGCAACATACATTCATTCCATCCCAATAGCACCCAAGATCTTTACTCATTCTGGCATCAAGTTTAAAGTCCAAGATCTCATCGAAGCGTCATCTAGATCAAATATGTGTGTGACTCAAGGTACAATTCATCTTGGGGAAAATCCCTCTTAAGCTGTGAACCCGTAAAACCAAATATGATATATACTTCCAAAATACAATCATAGAATAGGCATGAGATAGCATTCTCATTCCAAAAGGAAGATATAGGAAAAAGAAAAATCAGGAGTGACAGGTCCCAAGTAAGTCCAAAACCTAATGGGGCAAATTTCATTAGACATCAAGTCTTGAGGATAATTCACTTTGGATCAGTGTTTTGCCTTCCAGGCCAACTGGGGTCGCATTATCACCCCCTCAGTTCACCAAGATGGCCAGTAGTGGCTCTATACCCAGGTTACGTTTCAACATATGAATTCGGGACGGTTGGGAGCACAAACATTTGGTCTATAGCAAACTTCCAGGGAAATAGTACAATGAAGTACCACATTGAATTTTATTTAATCCAGCATCTTCTAATTATCCATCTGCCTTCTGATGTCTCACAGAACACTGATCTTGAGAAAAACACAGTTTGAGACACACTGACTTTGTTTTTTACATTATATGTCCTCTCCCTTTTATTTCTCAAAACTACCCAGTGAAGTACTCACAGAGCCTAAATTACTTTCCAAAAGTAAAACTTTGTAAATTTAGCAAGCACACTTAGCAAAACATGGGAGAAAGATCAAATTCAGTTGTTTTACTGTCATGCCATCAGTCCACGTGTCCCCCCATTCTTCCATCGCCTCTGTTCTAGTCCTGTTGGCTGCAGAGCTAACCCACATAAAGTTGGTTGTGTTCTTATAGAATGTTTACCCTAGTGGGAGGGGTAGGCATCTGAAGTATAAGATGTTTTCAAGCAGTGATGTCTACGATCATGGAGCTCAACTGGTAGATGTGACAGGGAGGCACTGCCATGGGGCTGGATTGGGCTGTTTTAGGTGGGGTAATAATGGTAATCCTCTCAGCGAGATGTAAAACCTGCTTGGAAACAGAAAGATAGAGAAGAAGCTCTCGCCACTGAGCCATATTTCAAATTTACCTGGAGGATGCTAAAATGGTATGGCATGTGGTTAAGACCATAAGTCTGGAGTCATGTTGCCTTGATGTAAATCCTACTTCTTACTGATTGTATAAGCTTGGGCAAAGAATTGAACAACTCTGTGTTCCTGATATGTTATGAATACTACCTATCTCAGACAACTTTGTTAGGAATTGGATGAATTGGTACCTGACACATAATAAACATCCAATAAATGTTAGTTGTATCATTATAATTATTTCCCCACGATTTCTGGTATTTGACTCTTACTGGAGACCTGGTGAGCCTGGCTGGTGGGCTGGCTATTGGGACTACATTGGGTCTAAAGAGACTGGGAAAATCAGGCCTGGCATAATTCTCCTTTTATAGCTGGGAAGGTTATACTCTTGAGAAATCCGATGACAAGATAATTGATGAGTTCCTTAACACTTTTTGGAAAGCTGGACTTGTCTAACATGGGCATCGGTGTGCCCTGCAGATGGCTGAAGTTGATGCTCACGCGGCAGTACTCTAGACTCCCGTGGTACTTTCTGTGGTTATGATCAGTACTGTCAAGACTCCCCGACTCATTCTCTCTCTCTCTTTCTCTCTCAAAATAAATAAATAAACATTAAAAAGGAAAAGAAAACAAAAATCACTTACTTGAAAAGATACCTGCACCCCAATGTGCACTGTAGCATTATTTATAATAGGCAAGACATGGAAGCAACCTCGGTGTAGGTGGATGGATGAATGGGGAAAGAAAATGTCATATATCTGTATCCATATATCTATATCTATATCTACATCCATACCTATTTCTATATAGATAGGTATACACATACAATGGAATATTATTCAGCCATAAAAGAGAATAAAATCTTGCTATTTGTGACAACATGGATAGACCTTGAGAGCGTTATCGCTCAGTGAAATGAAAGACAGAGAATCACAAATAGCTTATGACCTCACTTCAATATGGAATCTAAAATAAACAACAACAACAAAAAAAAACCCAAACTGAACAAATGAAAAAATTGATCTCATGGATACAGAGAACAGATTGGTGGTTTCCAGAAGCAGGAAGGGTGAGTTGGAGAGACTGGGGGAGAGGGCACATGGGTGAAGGTGGTTAAGAAGTACAAACTCCCAGCTACAAAATAATTACAACATGGAGAAATCATGTACAGTATAGGGCTTTAGTTAATATTGTATTTTTTAAAGTTGCTAAGAAAGTAAATCATAGAAGTTCTCATCAGAAGAAAACAATGTTGTAACTATGTACGGTGATGGGTATTAACTAGACTTACAGTGGTGGTAACTTTGCATTTATACAAATATTGAATCATTATGTGCTACACCTGCAACTGATATAGTGTTATATGTCAATTATATCTAATTTTTAAAAATCTTTATTTATTTTGAAAGTGCATGAGTAGGGAGGGCAGAGAGGGAGAGAGAGAGGGAGAGAGAGAATCCAAGCAGGCTCCACTCTGTCAGCTCAGACCCCAACGAGGAGCTTGATCTCATCGTTGAGTAAGATCATGACCTGAGAGGAAATCAAGAGTTGTATGCTTAACCGACTGAACCACTCAGCCACCCCAATTGTATCTAAAATTTTAAAAAGGAAATAATTATTGAAGATTTGTTCTAAGTCAGATACAGAGGCAGAGTGGAATCTTCAGTCCTGGGGCCATGCATTTGTTCACACAGGAAATGACAATGCAGTATGATATGTGCCACATTAGGGGTTAGAACAGAGTGCCAAGGACATTTCAGTTACTATTGTTGCCTAACAAGCCGCCATAATGTAGTTGTGTGAGACAACAATGGTTTTGTTGTGCTCATGGAGTCTCTGAGTCAGGAATTGGGCTGGAATTATATTAAAACTCATTCAGCAATATGTCTGGCCCCTCGGTTGAGAGGGTCTCAGAGTGACCTCTGAGTGTCTCCTATGTGATGTTGTATGGGTTGTTCATACATATGGGGTGGAAGACACCAACCGTTATGACCATCTTTGGGAAATAAAAATCAGCCATAGACACCCAATCAAATCTCATGATAAAGCTTTGTGAAGGGAATCATTCGTAAGTGTTCAGGCAGAAGAGATAGCATACACAAAGCTCTTCAGGTGGGAACGTTCTGCATACATCCAGCAAAGCTGAGGATGGACAGCTGAACTACAGAGGTCAAGAGAACACAGCCTGTACAAGGAACAGGGAGCTTGATTGCAAAGGGCCCTTTAACCCTCGAAAAAGAATTCCAATCTTGTCCACAAGCTGGGAGAAATTTTTGAAGGGTTTAAAGCAGTCTAAGGGTGGGACATACTCATACTTGTGACTTAGATAGCTCGTTCTATTTGTTGGGTATGGAATGATGACCCAGAGTTCGCCAAAGAGAATAGGATGGCAGAAAGAATAGGGTAGACAGTCCTGAGCCACACAGTGTCCTAAGAGAGTGGTAAGAAGTATACTGAAGAGTGGAGAATGGATGCGGACGTGGCAGAGGTAGAGGCAGAGCTGTCGGGGATCAGGTGATTATTTAGCTAAGATAGAATAGTGGCCTAAACTAGGAAGATGGTAGAAGAGCTTGAAAAAATAGACAGAATTAGGCAGAGGGCACAATAAGCTGGACCTTATGACTTCTAATATGTGTGAGATAAGGGAGAAAGAAGAGACGGGATACAGTGACTTGAGGGACCAAATATGGGAAGTGGAATGGGTTGGAGTGGAAAGAAACAATACGCACCTTTTCATTATTGTATTTTAAATCATGAACTGACCACATCTAGTTGTGTGTGGTTGACATTATGTGAATTTTATGTACTGAGACATGGTAGTATTTACTTAACAGTATTGTTGCATAGGAGAGAAAATCCCCCTGAAATAGAATATTCACTTTCACACAAATACATAAGATACATTGTTAGTCATTTACTTTTGATTTTTCAGTCTGTGCCCATATAAGCAAGAAATGGCTACAGGAATGATCTTATAGGATCTGAAAAGTCTCATTGGTTCCCCATGTGTGTTAGAGTTGTGCTCAAGTGACCTGGGGGAAATTGCCCCAGAAAATCAATTGCAATGGAGAGACATCTGGAGGTCACAATGGAAGCTTTGGCCTGTGGCTTTCAAAATCAGAGACTTCATCTAACTCCTTGAAAGCATCTAGAGACTTCAAATTGTAACTCCTACAAAACTCGAATCAAATGTAACCTTATCCATTTGCACTTGTACTTCCAAATGGAAATACTTTTCTTGGTTATGAAAATACAATTTCTCCCCTAATTGGCTGCCCTTTGCTTATGAGCATGCTTGCTTTTATTATTCTGAAAAGACAGACACAGTCAGGCTATAGAACAAGAGCTGCACATTGATTTCTGCAGCATAAAGACAGCCTTGCTTCCTCATTGTCTTCAGCTTATAGGCAACACACTTACTTTCAAGCAAAATAAGAATACTACAAGACATATGAAATGAGAGCCTTGTATAAATTTTCTCTAAATGGAGAGAAAGCTTGTATATAAAAGTAATTTCTATGATTCTTTTATGTGTATATATTATGATATATATGCACACAACCACATAGCCTCATCAAGTGATTCATCAAGTAAGTACTTACTGAGTGTCTACTAGGTGCAAAGTAACATTCTAGGTGCTGAGGATATAGCAGTTACTACAGAAGGAATAAAGTCCTGCCCTTATGCCATTCACATTCCAGTGGAGGAAAGATCAGGCACAAGATAAGTTTGAATGAGGACTGTCTTTGTACGGATTTTCAGAAAAAACAAACAAAAAACACACAAAACTTGTCTAAATAATTGCCATCTTGAACGACCTCCTTCCTAAGTCTTCCATGAGTTGCTGAGACTTTACATGAGCCTGGTGGTGACTTTAGGCCAGAACGATTTGAGCAACTTAGTAACCTGCAGATTCGCCAACCTTACCTCCAGATCCCAATTCATTACATTTCAGTAAGAGCCCAGAAATCAGTTTCAAATATGCAGCAGCTAGGATGCGAATGGTCCACAAACCACACTTTGAGAAACCCTGCTATATGAGAAAAGTTCCATTTGTTGTGTCTTGTGCAAATTTTTTATCTTCTTGTCATTGTTAACATCCTGTCACAACAGTAGGAATCCCGAAGAACACTTCATTCTCTGGGACTTGAGTGATTGCAAGTGTATGGTGTTCTTAAAAGCAATCTGACTTTATTTATTTATAGAAATACAATTTTTCATTAAAATTTGTTTAGCATTTATTTATTTATTTATTATTTTATTTTATTTCATTTTTTTAATTTTTTTTTAAAGACAGTCTTCATGTGACCATCTTTTTTTTTTTTTTTTATTNATTTATTTTTGAGACAGAGAGAGACAGAACATGAATGGGGTAGGGTAGAGAGAGAGAGAGACACAGAATCTGAAACAGGCTCCAGGCCCAATGTGGGGCTGGAACCCATGAACTGTGAGATCATGACCTGAGCTGAAGTTGGGTGCTTAACCGACTGAGCCACCCAGGCGCCCCTAACATTTATTTATTTTTGAGAGACAGAGTGATCACGAATGGGGCAGGGGCAGGGAGAGGAAGACAGAATACAAAGCAGGTTCTGTGCTTGCAGATGTGGGGCTCTAGCTCATGAACTGTGAAATCATGACTTGAGCCAAAATCAAGAATGGGCTGCTTAACTGACTGAGCCACCCAGGCGCCCCTGAAACATAATTTTTTAATAAAAATATTTTTGACCACATATTGTTATTCCTCAACTATCATGACTTATGTACATTCATTTATATCTTATATAAATATGGTACATTTGGCTTTGATTATTTCCCTTGCTTAAAACTAGCCTTGTTTATATTGGTAAATATTTGTCATGTATGCTCCAAGGAAGATTTGTGTATTGCTGATAAATGTAAACAGAAACACCACGTGTTGTTCATGATTTATGTGCACCTTTTCCCAGAAGTGTGGGCTTTAGAATGCCTGAGTTTTGTGTTAGGCCCCACTTTTATCTCTGTTACAGATAAGTAAGGACTGCACATACAGTCAAACTCTCTGATTACTCTCTTACTGGTATCTTCTCCTCCTCAGATCTTCCTTCAAATTGTTGCCCGACTTTTTATTTCCAAGCACACACTTACACCACACTCTGTAAAGATGTGTGATGTTCCCATGTTGCCCAGAAATCTCACCAACTAAATGGTGAGGCCCGTAGTGCATGTCTCTCCTGCCAATGTGTGGATTCTTGTTCAGCAGAGGGATCTCTTCACTGATCTGTTTTATGCCACCACATCTGAGCATAGAGTTTTCCTTTTGTTTAAAATACACTTTCTCATCTTAAAAAAAATTTTTTTTTAAGTTAACTCTATGCCCAGCATGAAGCTTAAACTCTGACACCAAGATCAAGAGTCACATGCTTTACAGACTGAGCCAGCCAGGCAGCCCTTCTCATCTCTGTTTTATAACAGCTTGATTGAGATGTAATTCACATACCATATAATTTACTTATTTACAGTATGTTTAGTGAATTCACAGGGTGTGCAAACACCACCACAATCTAATTTGAGAACATTTTCATCCCCTTATGAAGAACTTCCTAGCCACTGGCAGTCACCAGCCCTAGTCGACCCTTAGCCTACTTTCTGTCTCTTCTGGATCTGCCTATTTTGGACATTTCATATGGAATCACACACAATATGCGATCTTTTGTCACTGGCTTCTATTTAGTGTAAACTTCTCATGATTCATCCTTGTTGTATCAGGTACTTCATTTTTTCTGTGGTTGAACAATATTCCATTGTATGGATGTACTACAATTTCATTTATCCAGGTATCACTTAATCAACATTTGGCTTGCTTCTGGTATTGGGGCCATTTTGAATAATGCTACTATGAATATTCATGTATCTCTTGTCTTCTTCATCTGGTTGTATTCTAGCCATCTTTCAAGAGTCAAATCCAATGACAACTCTTTTGTGAAAGCTTCCTTGATCTTTCACGAGGTCACTAGCCCCACCTCCTCCTGACCCCCTTTCCTTCCCATTATGCTCACTTAGCACGTTGACTGGGTTTTTATAGCACGTCTGTCCTTTGGGCAGCTGTGAACTTCCCAAAGGCACAAGCACCATCCCACCATTTTTCTATATCTGTCTTGGTGACTAGTGTAGTCCCTGATCAACAGTCAGATAGATGTTATCTGTTAGAAGGAAGAAATGAAGTAAGGGAGGGAGAAAAGAAAGAAGTTAGCTTTCAAATAAGAGCCTTTTGTTTTTAACTGAATCACAGTACATTTCTGGGATTCTTGATGTCAAAATGAGTTGTTGGAGAAGGGAGAAAGGATTTTTTTTTTTTGAGATAGAAATAAACTCATTATATTGTTAGTACAAAATTAAAAGCCTTGAATAGTTTTATCATATTACCAATTTTTATCAGAACAGAATTAAAATTGCAAAACCAACAGCAACAGTGAGTCAGAAAATTAAATATATGCCAGCTGTAAATAGACAATTTATATTCCTGTGATTAATCATAATAGCACCACTTAATTTGTGTTTGAAAAAGATGTCTTTTTCAGTTAAGCAGTTCTTTATCTTATAACATGTATTATATAGTTGGGAAATTTCTTACAATATATGAAATATATAGAATATATGTAAGATTTAACATATGGAATATATATAAGATTTGGCAAGAACACTTGAGAAAATTTTTTATTTAAGGCTAAGAAGAGAAAAATCTACATTAAAATGGAGACAGGTATGTGTATCTTTCAAAGTGGATAGCTATCCACTTCCGGAAGCTTGGAATATAGAGAGGAGTAAATCTATGATGTTGAAATCGGGGCTGCCAGGTTAGAAGGGATCAGGAGGCCCCTTGCTCAGCCGGGTTAGGGGCCTGGGAGAAAGACCCATCTCACTTTCGGCGGCACCTGTATCCAGCTATTAGTTAGCTGTTAACACAGCCATGGGAGAACCCCTATTGAAGGTAAAATGGAAGTGACTGCCAATTTTAAAGAAAGATCTAGAGTTTTCACTTTTTTTGTGTGTGCCCAGAAGAGTAACAGTAGGCATAATTTCAAAGCAACAAAGACAAAACAAAATTTGACTTGCTTTTTACTTTTTCCTAGAGGAGAATCCGATTATGTCATTCCCTTCCTGCTATTGCTTTTGCTCAAGTGCAAACTGTGGCCTGGTAAAAAATGCAACAAGGGGCTCTTGGCAATAATCACTCTCAATGGGGTGGGAAGCTGGGAGGTGGCTCTAATCCAATAGTAAGACCTACCAATCAATAGAACCTATCTTGGGCCCATGCACTCTACTCACTGCTTTATATCTGAAATCTTACTTGATGATTATTGGATTGTCACCATGAAATAGGTATTTCTCTCCCTCTATTTTATGGGAGAAAATGGAGCCTTTGACATATCGAGCCCATTGTCTTTCATTCATTTATTCTTTCCATCTACTGTTTTGATGATTCCTAAGCAGCGTCCCTGCTTGTTATGAGTTACATGTTCAACTCCAAAGCTATCACCTCCTCTTATACTCTGGAACCATCCCTTGTGCCTTCTTAGAAATCTTGCTTCATCATTTATTTTGTCACATGTGGCATGAAAACTTCTTCCATATTAAAATCTCTTTAATTATTACAACACTGCTTAAAACTTTCTTAAATTTAATTTTAATTCCAGTGTAGTTAACATACAGTGTAATATTAGTTTCAGGTGTACAATATGGTGACTCAACACTTCCATATATTACTCAGTGCCCATCATGACAAGCACACTCCTTAACCCTCTTCACTTATCTCACCCATCCCCCACACTCCTCCCCTTCTGGCAATTATCTGTTTGTTCTCCATAGTTAAGGGTCTTTTTTTTTTTTTTTTGGTTTCGCTCTTTTTTCCCCCTTTGTTCTTTGTTTTGTCTCTTAAATTCCACATATCAGTGGGATTATATGGTATTTGTCTTTCTTTGACTGGCTTATTTCACTTAGCTTAATACTCTAGATCTTAAAATTATGTTTGCCTTTACAGCTATTTTATCTCTTTCGTGCTATTTGAAGGTAAATTTCTTAAAATGATGAACACTCATTTCTGCATCTTCCTATATTCACCTCTCAAACCAATGCACCTCATTCTTTTCCACTACTCAATGGAAACTGCTCTGACTGAAGTCATCATTAACTTTCCAATCACCAAATAATGCACACCTTCTTCTCTGCCCACCTTACACGATTGCTCTGTGATATCTGAGCTCGTGGTCCATTCTCTCCTCTGAGTTTTTCCCTGTCCTGACTTCCTTATTTCTCTTATCCTCTAGTATCTCATTCTCAGTCTCCTTTGATGATTTATCTTCTTGATCTAATGCAAAAATATTGGTCTTTCCCAAATTGAAATCTTTGGTATTTCTCTTTTCTTATATATGTATTCCCTATCATAAATTTACCTAAACCTGTTGATGTCCAAATTTATATCCACTGCTCAGATTTCTTTTCTCAACTTTAAAATCATAACCACAACCACTGGCTGATAGTTTCCATTTGGTAGTTCTGCACCTAGCTCAAAACCAGGGTGTCAAAACCTGGACTCCATACCTTCTACCAAACTGTTCTTTCCATGATTTTATCAGTGATGCTATGGTATCCAGTCACCTAAACTAGAAAACTGGAATTAGTCTAAATGCCTCCCTCCTCCAACTGCCCCCCATCTCCACCTCCTATTTTCTACTTTCTATGTTTTGTTTGGAACATATTCTCTCCTGCGCATCCCTACTTGCTACTGCTTTAGTTTACCTCTTTATCTTTTCTTGTCTTGATTATTGTATTAACCTCTTGAATTTTCTCCCTGCATTCAGACCTTTTTTCTTTGCAATTTATCTGTCACAGGACTTACCGAGAGATATTAAATGCAAATCAAAGCATGGCATTTTCATGATTAAATTCTATTAATGGGCTTTCATAGCCTTCAGGAAAGTCTAAGCTACTGAGTTTGGCATAGAAAATATTTCATAATTGGGTCTATGTCTTTCTTTCTAGCTTTATCTATCATTCCCTCCACATGCCAGCCTCACCCCATATGACTTGAAGCATAGACTGCTTGTCATTAAAGGCACTTAAGATGTGATTGTCCCGGCATTTGTACGTTTGCTCTTTTCTTCTTTGAAGCTGTTGTTCTCCCCTTTCTCCATCTATGATTTCATCTGGATTTGTGACAGGTTGACCTTATCCCTCCTCCAATTTGAGCTAGATTATTTCTTTTTCCTTGGATCCCATGATCCACAGATTATTCTTTATCTTTTTAAAAAAGTTTATTTTATTTATTTTGAAAGAGAGAGAGAGAGAGTGAAGTGGAGAGACTGAAGTGGAGAGAGAAATAGAGAGAGAGAGAGATTCCCAGGCAGGCCCTGTGCTATCACCATGGAGCCCAGCTCGAGGACTCAAACTCACAAACCCATGAGATCATGAACTCAGCCAAAATCAAGAGTCAGACGCTTAACCAACTGAGCCACTCAGGTACCCCAGATTCTTCTTTATCTTTAACATGACATTTATCAGTACACTTATTTTTTTCAGAAATAGACTGTGAATTTGTTGAGAGCTTTATATTTATTTCTGGCTTATAGTAGGGATTCAATTGATATAGTGTTATCAAAGGAGTGAATGAATTGGTCTGAGTCTGCTATTTAAATACCCTACTGGAATCATCTTAGGGATTTCTTAAATGTTATAGCAGAAAGCTCTTTTCTTTCCAAGAAATATTGTGCAAGAATGAGAGCATGTGATATACCCTTCCCCCTTTTATTATATAGAAGGCATTGCTTCCTCTTTGAGTTTCTCAATAAAAGTATTATTTATGCTGCTCTATTTCTGATCATAGTAGACCCTTGGTGACAGAGAGCTTAGGTAAAGATTTTGAGAAAATTGGTCACAGGAGAATTGTCACTCTTTGGTAAATTAGAGATTGTCCTAAAGCACGTCTGGCTCCTGAGATGCCCTCAGCATGCCTGAGGTCTGAGGCTCTGAGGTAATAGGATGCTTGTTTGCTTTCTGTCATCTACTTACAAATATCTAGAATAAGGGAGAAATATTTTTATAAAATAGCTTTTATTTATGTGCCAGTGTTAGTGATCATGCAGGGGAACAGTATAGATTTAGAGTTTTAGATAAAATCTAACAATCTGTAGTTTAGGGAAATGATGTTTACAAATGTGTTAACTAGGCATCATGTTGGCATAATCAGTGAGAACATCACAAATGAGGCTGGTTCATTACATTAGGATTGGAGGCTTTCCTTCATAGAGTGGAGGATGGAAATTTCTCTGAATTAGCCATCTAATTTTTCTATTCCCATTTATTTAGCATTCCATGATTGTGTGGTGTTCTACCCCTTTCTTCCTTTTTCTCTCCACCTTTTAACTTAATATTCTTTACCTTCTCCCTTGGTCGGAGTCTGGAGCAAATTTTCTAGGGAAAATAAAAAGACCTCTTCTCCATGCTCAACTAATGGACTTTTTATTTCTCTGAACACGGTCATACATCATTCATTCTGATCTTAAAAAAATCAATATCAGTTTTATTTTTTTCTCATTTTTTGCTTTGAAAAAAAGATTCACTTGCTTGTAATCTTCCAGTGGCTTTCTCCTCCTTGAATTTATTCACAAAGCATGTAAAAGAGCTTTGAGTTTTCACATTTACTCATTTATCCAATAAGTTTATTCCCTACCATGTATCAGGTACTTGGAATGTATCAACACACAGAAGAGACACAATTTACTGTCCTGTGACCTTCCATTTTAGTGAGGGAGGCATACAGTACTTAACAAAGACAATAAATAAGTGTGGATTATTTGGTATTGTAAAGATAATAAGTGCCTGCAATTTGAAATAGAAGGCTTACAGTAAGTGCCATTGAGAAGATTAAATATGGGCAAAAATTGAAGTCGGTGAGAGAAATAATCCCAGATATCTGAAAATT
Organism: Crocuta crocuta; assembly: GCF_008692635.1. Classification (NCBI taxonomy): domain Eukaryota; kingdom Metazoa; phylum Chordata; class Mammalia; order Carnivora; family Hyaenidae; genus Crocuta; species Crocuta crocuta. The sequence continues at coordinate 6,666,568 of NW_027527932.1, forward strand.
TGCATTCCTGACAGAGAGAACAGCAAGTTCAATACCCCTGCTGTGTAGATGTGCATGACGACTGTGTGAGCAACAGCAGGGAGTCATTGTAGGTGAGGGTGAGAAGGGGAGGGAGAGAGCAGGGTGATGGAGACAGAGAAGTAATAGGAAGCAGACATTAGCATCTAAGGACTTTGGCTTTAATTCTGAGTAGTAAGATAAAAAGCCTTTGAAAAGTTTTAAACAGCTCTTGGTACATTCTGGTAAACAATTTTAAAATATCACTCAACATGCCAGTTTTGAGAAATTTGGGGAAGGTAAAGTAGAGGCAGGGAGAGGTTTAGGAGGCCACTACACTAATCCAGGTGGGATGCCATGACAGCTTAGAACAGGGTAGAAAAGATAGAGAGAGAGAATTCGTCAGCTTCTAGATGATTTTTTTAAGTTCATTTATTTTGAGAGAAAGAGGGGGAGGGGCAGAGAGAGAGAAGGAGGGAGAGAGAATCTCAGACAAGTTCCACACCAGGTAGCGTGGAGCCTGAAGCAGGGCTTGAACCCTCCAACTGTGAGATCATGACCTGAGCTGAAATCAAGGGATGGATGCTTCACTGATTGAGCCAACCAGGTGCTTCTGGTGATTTTTAAAAAGTGAGCCTAATAAGATTTTCTGATGGATTGAATGTGGAGTTTCAGGGAAAGAGGAATCAAGGATGACTCTAAGATTTTTTTCCAAGTAACTAGAAGGATGGAATTACCAGTGAGGTAGGGAAAAATTAAGTGGAGCAGGAATAAATCAGATGTCCAGCTGTGGAAAGTTGAATTTCAGATGTCAAAATCCAAGTGAAGATGTCAAGTAGGTATTTGGATGGATGGACCTGGGGTTTGGTTTGGGCTGTAGATTTAAATTTGAGAGTTGCCATCCACACACAGAGGACGTATGAAGCCCTAAGACAGGATGAGGTCATGAAGGGAACGTGGGTATGTAGATTAGAGCACCAAGACTCAGTTTGAACATTAAACAATTCAGAAAAAGAGAGAGACACTGAAGAGGAAACTAAGAAGGGAAGACAATTGTGAGGTGGAAAAAAAAAACCAGAGTGGGTCCCTGGGAGTCAATAGAAAGAAACATGTCAAGGAGAGAGGGATCAATTTCATCCAGTCCTGAAGATGAGTCAAACAAGTTGAGGATGAAGGTCATTGAAGGTCACTGGGGGGGGGAGTCCTTAGTGACTTTGACAAGACAATAGTTTTCATAGAGAGGTGAGGAAAAATGTGCTTGAGAGGATTTTTAAGACAGCCTGAAAGGAGAGGAAATGGAGGCGAAAAGTATAAATGATCTTTCCCGGGAATTCTTCTGCAAAAGGTAGTTGGAAAAATACTGCATTAAGTGGCTGGGGAAAGAACATGGACTTAATGTATTTTTTCCAATAGGACGAGTAACTTCTTTTTGAATGTTATTGGTGAAAATGATTCATTAAAGAGGAAAATATTAATGACGTGGGAAAAACAGGATAGAAACCTTAGACTGATGTTTTTGAGGAGACTGGCGGGGGGGAGGCTTATCCATAGTAGTAGGTAGGAAAACATTAATGATTTTGGTTGCTAGGAAGTAGACTGTTGTGGTAGTGAGTCTTCAGATTCTCTTCTAATAGCTGTGCATTTTAAACTCTTTTTTGTTGTTAAGAATAATTCACAGAAAAGTATACCAAATATCAATGCAAAGCCCAATGGGTTCTCATCATAAGAAGACTATGTGTGACCATTATCTTGGTGCAACAATAGAAAATTATAAGCACACCCAAAACTCCTCACATGTTCCTCAGTAATCCTTATGCCCTTTCCCCTCCTCCAAAGTAACCACTCTTCAGAATTAAAACACTACAGTTTAGTTTTGAACTTTAAAAGGTAATATGCGATGTTTTGCATTGTGACAACATTGTGTTTATGAAATTCATGCACTTTATTGCACATTACTGTAGTACATTTATTTTTATTTCTATAGAATATGAGATTATCAGATTATATAATTTGATTTTCTGTTCTTCAGTTGATGGGTATTTGGATTGTTTCTAGTTTTGAACTGTTAGCCTGCTATGAACTTTATTGTATTTATGTGGAAGGTGTTTTTTGTTGTTACATGTCTATGGTGGAATTGCTGGATCAACTGGTATGCATGCCCAAGTTCAAGTCCAGGAGATAAAGTCAATCATTATCATTTCATTGTATCATTTGCAATTCCACTAGTTGCACATGACATTCCCATATCCCAAGTCTTTCCTATGCTTACAGTTGTTATTTTTCCAATTTCAGCCTTTCTAGTGAATGTGGATTTTAGTTTACATTTCCCTAGAAACTAATGAAATTAAGCACCTTTTTATATGTGTCTTGGTCATTTGCAGATGTTTTTCTGCAAAATATCTATGCAGGTTTCTGTCCCCCCCCCCCTTTTTTTTCTATGTGGCTTTCTTATCAATAAGGGATCTTTGTAAGTTCTGTGTATGAGTCCTCAGCTGGGTGTTTATTTCTGTTGGAATTGAATTTTCACTCTCTATTGTTTGCCTTTTAACTCTGTTGATGGTACTTTTGAGGAGCTGAGGTTCTTAATTTTAGCATAGTCCCACTTACCAGTTTTTGCCTTTATGCTTAGTGCTTCCTGTATACTACAGGAAAATGTTTCCTATGCCTCAACAAAAAGATATTACCCTCTGGAAGTTGTACTGATGGTTTCTCGCACTTAGATGTATAACTGACCTGGAATTGGTGGGAGATAAGGTCAAAATTAATTTTTTTTTCACAAGGAAAACTCATTTTCTCAGGACCACTTAGTAAAAGGGCCATTCCTTTTCCACATCTCTGAAGTGCCACATTAGTTTGAAAATAAATAGATATGATTGAGTAGGGTTTTTTTTTTATCTATTCCATTTTATTAGTCTGTGCATTTCCTTTTTCTCAGTGCCATACCATCTGATTAATGTTGCATCCCCCTACACACACGTATTTTCTTAACACACACACACACACACACACACACCCCTCACATATATATATACATACATAAACACATATTTGGTAAATACCGCTATAGTCTTACTATGTTTTAGAAATCATATCTATTCAAATCTTCACACGTTTATCACTTTTATGGCTTATTATTCCTTCACAGACTCCTTTCTAAGCTCCTTCTGGTTTCATTTCCCTTCTGCCCAAAAAGCACTTTTTAGTATTTCTTTTCGCAAGTCCACCAGAGCTAAATTTCTTGTTTTCCTTTTTTCAGAAAATACCTTTGTTGTACCTTCACTTTTGAAGAATGTTCATTGGGTGTTGCTTTCTTTGTTAGGAGTTATTTTCTTTTCATACTTGGTGAAGATATTACCCTGTGTCTTCTTTCTGTTGAAAAATCTGTAGTCTAATTCTGGCCCTTTTGAATGAATCTCTTTCTGTCCGTGATGTGGTTGTAAGATTTTCTCTGATTCTGGTATTCAGCATTTAAAATGATGTGCCTTGGGGCACCTGGGTGGCTCAGTTGGTTCAACATTCAACTCTGGATCTCAGCTCAGGTCTTGATCTCAGGATCTTAAGTCCAAGCCCCATGTTGGGATCTGTGCTGGGAATGAAGCCTACTTAAAGAAAAAAAATGATGTCCCTATTTTTTGTTTAAATTTATACTGCTTGTGGCTCACAGTGTTTCTGGAATCTGTTTTCTAGTTCATCAACTGTGGGAAATTTGCAACCACTTATTTACCTCTTTTGAAATATGAATTGGGTCCTAATTTGCATTCTTTCTGGGATGTTAATTACATGTATGTTAGGTAGTTTTTTTCCCTTTTTTTTCCTCTCTCTTTTCTCTTTTCCACGCATATATTTCCAACTTGTTTTGTTCAGAGCATTTTCCTCTCTCTGCCTTCTGGTTCAATACTATTCTTTTAAGGTCTGTTTAATTTGCTGCTAAAGTTATACATTGGATTCTTAATTTTGGTTACAACATTTTCAGTTCTAAAATTATCTTCTTTTGTTTATAGTTTTCACTCTTCTTTTGAAATTCTCAGCCTTGCCTTTTATCTGAAAATTTTTTAGCATAGTTATTTTAATGCACTAAGCTCAATAACACTGTTTTCTGTGTATTTATTTTTTTCTGTGTTTCTTTTTCTTTCTTTTTCATATTGATGTGTTGTTGTCTTTTTGCATGCACGGTTTTTTGATTGAATGTTGGATATTGCATGTAAACATATTTTTTAGAAAAATTATTGAGGATAATATCTTCCTTCAGGAAAGAGATATTTTTACTTCTGGGAGGCATCTAGGGGCACTAGCAATCTGAATCACCTAATCCAATTTCAGGGATTGAAATAATTCAACCCTTATCTATTTCTGGGATGGCTTCATTCTTACGATATAGCTAAAATATGTGTAGTTTACCAGGGCCCCTCTGTCTTGGCCAGACCTATTTCCTAACCAGGGAGGATCTTGGAAGTGGTATTGAGCTGCTCAACCTCTCGCATCTCATCTGAATTGGTAGAAGTTCTTGGGATAAATGGCAACCTCAGTTATCTGAGTTTTTCTTCCTCTCCCTGATCAAATGTCACCATTCATCATTATCTTACTACTTCTATCTTGCTTTCAAAAATCTTTTGTATATGTTTTTTTCCCATGATTTGCTTTTAATGGAGAAATTGTCTAGTCACCTTTTGCTTAAAATGACATTACTTATCACTTCCATTTTGTAGTCTGGTAGGGAGCAAAGGCGTTAGTTTTGCACAAGAAGGGGAGAGGAAGTGCTGGAGGCTTGAAGAGCAAGAAGAAGGTGCGAAGGAGCCAGTTGCCATAGTGAGAAGGTAAATAGACAAAGACATTATAGTGTGATTGCTGATTATTAAGAGCATGGCAGGGTTTATGGTTATTAATTCAAAAAGGTACCAGGAAATGTGGTTGCGCTTTCTTTAGCTATGTTCTTTTGTTATACAGTTTGAAAGGGCAGAGGGTGCTTGGTGTTCTCTAGGTTTGTCAATCAAGTCCAACAAAGACTGTAATGGACAGGGGAACTGAGTGTCTATGTTAGGAAGTCATTAAAATGATCGACTATAAACTTTAATCCAGGTGAGGAGAGGAGAGAGAAGATCATGAAGGTGAGAGACATTGAATAGTGATGGGTGCTCAGTGAATTGAAAGTACCCATGGGATAAAAAGATCATTGGCCTTGGAGTACTAAAGAAGTGGGCTGGAAAGAGGTGGAGCTCAGAGAGAGGGATGGAAGGAATTGAGATTGTGGGTATGGATAAGGACAAGCTCTGAGATAGGCCCTTAAGGAGGGGAAGTCACTGAGATGAATGGAAGTCAAATTGACAGAGAGGGGTTCAAAGACAGAGAGCTAAAATATTGGATGAATAATCTACGTGAATACCGAAATGGCCAGGAATTAAGAGAGGGTATCGTCAAGGTGTTAGCGGGCCATGAGAAATGAAGAGAAGAAATGAAAAGAAATGAACAGAAGGAACCTGGGTGGCGGTAAGTAGCAGGACAGGTGGTGAGTGATGTGGTCTCATGGAGTGTTAAGCAGGTCTGGAAGCACTGATAAGGTCCAACTTGGACAGCTACTCCATGTGTGGTTTTATAGGTAGGAGGCTAAGGGAGAAGCTACCTTCCTCACCTGAGAAGATGGAAGGGGAAGCCCTGTCCGAAGGGATGATCAGATTTCAGTTAATGCAAAGAAAAGAGGACTCTTTAGTGAAGAGTTTGAGGATATGTGTTATTTTTGTGATGAATCACAGACTCCCAGAGACACTGCAAGTTTATATACATCTACACTGAAAAGTTACTGTTGGGAATAAGTAAGAAAACGTATGTGAGAATACCAAGCACAGTGCCTGGCCTCGAGCATGGTTAAACGTTCGAGTCTCTTCACTCTGGTAAATACCAGCTTCATATTGTTTAGGATAGATCTAAAATATGTCACGAGAGACAAGAGGTTTGCCAATTTATTTAGACCTCTTAATAATAAGCATTAATTAAGCATGTGCTCTTTTTACACACATACACACACACAGTGTATAATACTGCACCAATGCACAAACTAAATTGCCTTTGGCAGCAAATAACAGAAAATACAGCTAAAATGGCTTAATTTATTATTTATTAACGCAAACAACAAAAGATCTTATGGTAGGGTGACTTCATGTTTTTTTAATTAAGAGTTCAATGACATCATGAAGGTCATAGCTTCAAATCTTCTATTTTTCCATTCTGCCATGTTCAGCATTTTGGATTGTTTTCTTATGCTACCTCTCTTTATTAACCCAAGATAGCCAGTGCAATTGCAGCCACCGCCCCTAGGTAATCGAGTGGAATAAAAACAAATTTCCTCCTGTGTGTGACTTTCCCACAGTGAGAGCTTTACATAACACTTCTCCTCAAGTCTCACTGTTCGGAACTTCGCCCAATGCCCACACCCAAACCAATTACTGCCAAGGCAAGGAGGTCACCCTCACCCTGATTGGTTCAGACCAACCTGCACCTTCGCTCTCAGCTTCCTGCCTCCTTCTCTGAAGAACATGGCTACATGATGAATAAAATCAAGGCTTCGTTAGCCTGGAAAACATTGTTCAAGAGGTTCACACAGTTGCTTTTTATATTACATGTCACAATTATATTATGTAAATATACCCAGAGATAATATCTAAACAGGCATAGAATGTACTAATTTTCTATTGCTGCACATCAAATTGCCACCGATTTAGCTTCTTAAAATAACACATATTTATCATTTCACAGTTTTCATGGGTCAGTGGTCCAGGCAAACTGGATCTTGCTCGGGTCAGGCTCAGGGTCTTCTTTGACTGCAGTCAAGGGTTGGCCACACTGAGGTTCTCATTGGGAAATCAGGACCCTCTTTGAAGCTGATGTGGTTTATTCAGAGTTCAGTCCCTTGTGGGTATAGTAATGAGGTTCCCCTTTTCCTTGCTGGTTGTCAGGTAGGGACTGCTCCCAGCTCCCAGAGACTGTCACACTTTCTTATCATGTGGCCCCCCACTAGATAGGTAACAACATGGATGCTTTCTTTGTTCCCCAGGTCATCAAAAAGGCTCTGAATTCCAACTCTTTCCAATCTGCAACAAGGGAGTCTTATGTAATGTAACCTAATGAAGAGAGCAACCATCTCATCACATGTATTGGCCCACCAACACCCAAGGGAAGGGATTATACAAGATGTATATACCAGGCAGTGGGAATCTCGGGGCCCATTTAGAATTCTGCCTACTGAAGTCCTAATGTATTTTGTGATTATATTAGTTTTTATGCCCATGCAGATTTGCTTTTTTTTTTTTTTTTAAAGGAGCGTCTTTCTTTTCTCTGCATTCAGTACCTAAAATTCTACGTGTCTTAGTACAATAAGCACTATGCACTCCAGGAGCGCAGAAATAAAGTGATTTACTACAAAAGATGACTAGCCATAGCCAAATGCTCCAAACTGAAATTAGATTCCAGAAGAAAAGCCTTTGGAAGGATAGTGGGAGTACGAATGTTAATCTCTTCTTTGCCTACTCACTTTTAAAAAATTCTAATTTCTCTCCCAACAGTAAAATATCTGTTCACGAATGCTAGCCCAGAATATCCTCTTTCTCCTCCTGTCTGGCTGTGATTTGTCTCTCTCTTCCCTCTGCCAGCCTGAGATTTTCTCAGCTGGGCAACTTGAGGTCCTGACTTGGGGTCAGCTTTTCTGGGGCATGGATGTTGGAACGGAGTCAAGATGGTTCTGGCTGGAGAAGTTTTCTAAGCAAGACAAATGAGGAAAAGTTTCAAGTCAACCTCATGGATTCATGGTGCATGGACTCATAGGCTCATAGCTTTGAAAATATTTTAATGGATGTAACAAGCCGCTACGGTGTGGGGTCCTTATTCAGATCCTGGTTCAACCCAAATAGCTACAAACACATCTGGCTACAATCTAGGGAGTTTGAATGTGTACTGGGTATTAGATGGCATTAAGGAATCATGATATTCTGTTAGGTTTGATGGTGGTGTTGAGGATTATAGGAAACCTGTTTATAATTTTTAAAGATCTGTTTATAAGTGTGTAGGGGGTGCAGTGATGCCTGGGGCTCGACTTAATAATTGAGGGGTGGGCAGAAAGAGAGACAGAGCAATAGATGAAGTACAAGTGACAAATTCTTGATAATTATTGAATCTTGTGATCAGTATATATGGAAATTCATTATCTTATTCTATTTTCATATGTCTTAAATTTTTCATAATAAAACTTTTAAAATGGGATTTTCCACATCGCTGTTAAAATTTAATGCATTTAGGCTCTCGCTTCTCCACTTGAATGCCTTTGCAAAAACTAAAAGAATGATGGGGCAAGATGTTTATTTTCCTTCTACATCTTTAAGAAGAGACTTAAACAACAAAATGATAAGGGTACTTAAAACAGTCACCATGCAGATTGGTTCTAAAGTTATCTTCCTCTAACATTTGACAAGGCAAATCTGAATTGTCATTAAGTCCCAGTCTTGGGATTAGTCTTGAATCAAAATTTATTTTCCTTTCTCTCAATGCTTTCGGAATTTTTTTTTTTTTGAATTCACTTGGCAAGGTATCTGAAGGTTTTTCTTTATTTATTCATAAATCCCTGAGTTCTGTCTGCACATTTGGCAGCAAGTCCATTTTGAAAGTGGCTTTCTGAGTAGAGCCTGTTCTTCCATATATTGGAATTTTTCATAGAGACCCAGACATAAAGGGTGTTAGACAGACAACCTAAGTAAATAGATTGTGGTGGATAGGGGAGCTAAAATGTAATAGGGAGTTGTTTCTGTGTTGTCTCTTCTCCCAGTATGACAATACAAATATCATCTGCTTTTCCAATAATTCAACTGACCCACGTATATTGATGGATTGACCTGGCCTTCAGTTTGGCAGCACCTAGGCTCTATATGGTGGGACATTACTTCATCCTGATTAGTGTACAACTGAATGACCACACCTGCCTTAAATGTTATCAGTAAGGCTTTTCTCTTTGGGTTTTATGTGGCAAAGTTGATGGAATTCTGCTAGGAGTTGAATTGTGTACCCCTCGAATTCATATATTGAAGTGTTAACCCAATACTTCAAAATGTGACTTTATTTGGCAATAAAGCCGTCGCATATGTAACTAATTAAAATGAAGTCATTAGGGTGAGCTCTGATGCAATGGGACTGGTGTCCCTCTACAAAGAACACTGCGTGAAGAGAAAGAGACACGCACGGAGGAAAAACGATATGAAGATTCAATCAGAAGGTGGCCACACATAAACCAAGGGAAGGAACCAATCTTGGCAACACCTTGATCTTGGACTTTCAGCCTCCAGAACTGCATGACAATAAATCTATTGTTTAAGCTCTTCGGTCTGTGTTATTTTGTTGTCGTAATCTTAGAAAACAAATACAAACTCCAGACGAAGATTAGATGACTTTTTCTTTATACTGTTATGTTGAGCCTTTACTTTTTGCCTGTGTGCAGGCTTCAAGCAATCTTTTTTTTTTTAATATTTTTATTTATTTCTAGGAGAGAGAGAGAGAGAGAGAGACAGAGTGAGCAGGGGAGGGTCAGAGAGAGAGGGAGACACAGACTCCGAAATAGGCTCCAGGCTCTGAGCTGGCAGTCAGCACAGAGCCCGACGCAGGGCTCGAACCCACGAACCGCGAGATCATGACCTAATCGAAAGTCGGACGCTTAACCGACTAAGCCACCCAGGTGCCCCTTCAAGCATTCTTAAAACCTACATCGGTAAAATATCTGTGTCACTCCTTAAGGGTGTGTCTACAAAGCACCAAGTGAAGTGAAATAGCCATTACTTTTGACCTGCACACAATCAATTCCAAGCAAGGGCAGAGAAAAGCCAAGGTTTAGTATTGAGCACCTGGCTTGGCTCTCATTATTGGCCATCTCTGCTTTGGCGTTCTCCACCTTAGTTATCCCAGTTGGTTTTCTTTCTCTTCAATGTGGGGAGTAGAGGGGACACGGAGGAATACGAAACACAAGATTATGATAGTTTTACTTGAACTGGTATTGCTATGTAATAAAATTGCTTTTCTTTTATATATATATATACACATATATGTGTGTGTGTGTGTATATATATATATGTGTATATATATATCCAAGATTGGTTCCTTCTCTTGGTTTATGCGTGGCCAGCTTCTGGTTGAATCTTCATATCGTTTTTCCTCCGTGCGTGTCTCTTTGTCTTCACGCAGTGTTCTTTGTAGAGGGACACCAGTCCCATTGCATCAGAGCTCACCCTAATGACTTCATTTTAATTAGTTACATATGCGACGGCTTTATTGCCAAATAAAGTCACATTTTGAAGTATTGGGTTAACACTTCAATATATGAATTCGAGGGGTACACAATTCAACTCCTAGCAGAATTCCATCAACTTTGCCACATAAAACCCAAAGAGAAAAGCCTTACTGATAACATTTAAGGCAGGTGTGGTCATTCAGTTGTACACTAATCAGGATGAAGTATATACATATATAAATCATACCTCTAAAGTCTAGTGGGAGAAAATCATAATAGATAGAAAAGGAGTTCATGGGCACCTGGGTGGCTCAGTCAGTTAAGTGTCTGACTCCTGATTTCCACTCAGGTCATGGTCTTATGTTTCATAGGATTGATCCCTGAGTTGAGCTCTGTACTGAAAGTGTGAAGCTTGGAATTCTCGATATCTCTCTCTCTCTTTCTCTCTTTCTGCCCCTTCCTTGCTTGTGATCTCTGTCTCTCTAAAAATAAATAAACACTTCAAGAAAGGAAAACAAAAATGACCTCAGCAGACCAAGAAATAGTAGTAAGTTTTCTTTCTGTAATGTGAGTCTTTTTTCCATTATCTATTACTTGACCCTGGGTAAATCCCCGAATGCTTCCAGATTTCAGTTTACTCATATTCAAAATAGATATAATCAATTGTGAGAATCTTTTAGAAAGAAAACAAGATAGTCAAGATGCATAAGTTCTGAGAATACAAAGCACTATGGAAATGTGAGACATTAAACATGATTAGGTCTATGAAGGCAAAGTCTTACATTACTATAAACAAATATTCTAGCATCTGACCTTCTTTATGGAATAAAGTCAAGCTCGTGAAACTGAAATAATTGTTTAGAATAGCTGGAGGTTAAGACAGGCTAATAATTCGTCCTTTTTCCAGAAGGCAACACAGTATTATTCTATTCCTAGTAGCGGCAGATTATGTTTTTCAAAAGTATCCTTTCTAATACATTTATCTTATCCCACATGCTCCTCTTATAATGTGTCTGACAGTCCTCTACTGGAGGCTGGGTCTATGTTCCTTCCCCTTGTGACTGTCCTGACCAATGAAATACAGTAGAAGTGATGCTACGTGCCTTCTGACCCAGGGTAATACAAGGATATGACCCCACCCACCTCTGTCTCTCTTTGTCTTTCAGTCTCTCAGTCTCTGTCTCTGCATCTCTTCATGGCTGTCTCTCTCTATCTCTGTTTGAGGATCCTTGCCTTTGGAAGGTAGCCATCATGGTACAAGTCAGCCCCTATCACGTGGAGAGCAATGCGTAACTACTGTGGTACGCAGCCCAGCTAACGTCTCAGCCCGAATCAACTGCAAGACACAAGCCTTGAGGGAACAAGCCTTTAGTTGATGAGAGCCACATCCTTCAAGTTCTAGTTGAGGCCCAGACATCATGGAACAGTGATGGGCTGACTTCATTGCACCCCATCAGACTTTCTGACTCACAGAAACAGTGGAAGACAACAAAGGATGATTGTGTTTTTTGGAGGATAACAGTGGTTAAAATTAGACTCGACAAAGGTCAGATTAATTTACTGAATTAACAAGTTAGACTGTATTCACGGGTGAAGAAGCTACCAAAGGGTGCTGAGTCACTTGGTTTTCCTCATGGACAAAAGAGGAGGTGGAGATTATCCTATGTTTGAAATAAACATGAGAAGGAGAGGGGGTGTGTCCTTGTTTCCCTAAAATGATGTTGCCCTGATTATTATGTCTAAGTGGATGGTGGATTCTTCCTATTTTCAAATCAGGTAAGGGGTGAGTGCAGAAGCAAAAAGATAAAGGGATGTGAATGGCTATAGCAATGCCAACAGGGGGTTAGTGTTCACCAACAGTGAAGGTGTATCATTTAAAAATCAGAAAAGGGAAATCAGACAATTATTTTTAATGACCATTTTGTTTTTAATGGAAAGGTCAGTGTGTGTGTATGTGTGTTTAATATTTCTAGCACACACTGACTCACTCCCCAGTTATAACTTTTCCTTCTCTGGCCTGACCTACTTCGTGTTCAGCGTCACTATGGTTATGAAAATAGGGGCCCGATTAGCATCACTAGTGGTCACTGGACCACTGAGAACACAAGCAGTGGTTTCAGAGGAAGAGATTGGGGACAGAACTAATAATACTGAAATACTGAAAGGTGGAATCTGGTTCTGAGTAATGAGGATGTGGTTTCTCAAACCATCTGATGTGCCTGCCAGAGCTGATACAACTTTTCTTCATGGAAAAAATAAGCATGAAAGTATCTGCTGGTGCTTTACCTTTTTTATATTTTTATTTATTTATTATTTTTTTAAAGATTTTAATTTTAAGTGATGTCTACAGCCAACATGGGGCTCAAACCCACAACCCCAAGATCAAGGGTTGCATGCTCCACCGACTGAGCCTCAGTGGCTCTTTTTAAATCTGGTGTCATTTCAAAATTGAATGACAGCATTACTACTTCCCCTTGCCTTTTAATTGACTTCCTCAGAGATTTAATCCATAAAGTCACTCTTTGTTTTACTGCCAGCTGCCTCCCCCCCCCCCAAGAACATTTCTTTTTCTTTTAGGTCTATGCTACTAAATTGTCAGTGTGTTTTACTACTTTCTCATAGGAGGGTGATATTTTTTCCTAGTTTCCAGACTGTATTTTGGTTTTTACTCAAGGTTTCTGGACTTAGGGATCATCACGTCATGTAAGAAACATACTGACGTCTTCAAAATCTGTTGTAGGGGCCCCTGGGTGGCTTAGTCGGTTGAGTGTCCGACTTTCGCTCAGGTCATGATCTCGCGGTTCGTGGGTTCGAGCCCCGCGTCGGGCTCTGTGCTGACTGCCAGCTCAGAGCCTGGAGCCTGTTTCAGTCTGTGACTCCCTCTCTCTCTGACCCTCCCCTGCTCACACTGTCTCTCTCTCTCTCCTGGAAATAAATAAAAAACATTAAAAAAAAAAATCTGTTGTAAAACTGGATGGATATCTAATTTAGAAATTTGCTAAGGTCCCGCAATTTACTTTCTTCTAGATTTGTTGAATTGATAAATCTTCCATAAAAAAATTCGGAGGTGAAATATTTTTCAAACTCCACTCTGTTTATTCCTTCCATAAACAAAAATAAGTGCAAGTTTTATTGCTAGGTAATCTCTTATTGAATCAAAGAGATAGATCGATCCCTCTAGTGGGAAGGGAAAGAGTGCTGGGTGGAAGCCTACCACTGATCTTGTCCTGCTACAAATATATTCTCTTTGATTTAACCTAGTCCAAGCCTGTGTCTGAGTCAAAACTGTTGTTGCCTATTTCAAATTACAGAGACACAACTTAAGTACTGAAGAGTGCTTCAAAAGATTACTGACAAATTATAAGCAATTTCAACTGCCTATAAATGTTTCGGGTAGATCGTTGAGACTGACCTTGAGACCAACCTTAAGCAATCTGGGTATTTGTCTCTCATATATTTCCCCGATGGGTATGAATATACTTGCATTAAAAATGATGGATGTTGGTAATTTTGCATTAATTGCCACAGGAAAAAAAAACCCTTAATGCCTTTTGATGGGTAGCACTGACCAGAAAGCAAGAGAGGGACTATATTTCAGCTAAATATTTTTCCTGGAAATTTTTATGTAAACAAGGTTTGAATTGATGCCTTAGAATAGTTGAGAAAAACGTGTCATTGGCAATTGTCCTAGAATTACAAAATGTGCAAGAAAATGATGAAGTCACCTATTCAACTAAAGTAATCTCCAGGCACAAGAAAGAAAATAGGACATTTATTCTGTTTCACACTTTTCTTGGATCTGCTGTAGAGGAACTGAATCTCAGCAGGTTCTAAAAACAAGTAGATTTGTGCTTATTTTTACTTATTTCTAGCATAATTTCTCTTTTACCAGACACAAGCATTTATCACTTTATAGTGTGAATTCCCCTCATAGAGTCCCCATGTTTAAAACTAATTAAAGATACTTCTAAAATATTTTAGTTTTGACCACATTGGTGTACTTGAAAGAGGGGAGCATTTGGTATAGTTTAAAGCCCTGGTGTGTGTGTGTGTGTGTGTGTGTGTGTGTGTGGTGTGTGATCTTAGTGAGCATTCTTTTTACTATGAATTGAAAGAAACTTTGCAGAAATCATTTTCTTCTAAGAAAACGATACATGCACTATTATACCCAATGAACCTAACAAGGACAAGTTGTTCATCATGCAGAATATTTACAATTTCACTTCCATTTCAACAGACTGATTTTTTCCTTCTCTGAAGCATATACCGAGTAGCAAAAAGTGACCTAACCCCAGGACTAGAGTCAGGGGTGAGTGTAAGCATAGGGCGAAGAGTCGCAATGATCACGTGTGAGTTCAAAGAACTATGGAGTCGATAGGAGTTAAATAATGAGTCGACCGTTATCACTTAACCATGATTCAGGACAGTTTAATTTTTATATGGTATTTTATGGGTCCACAAACAGAAAATAAATCACCCTACAAAAATACTACCGAGTGCAGGTTCAAGAGATGATGAATTAAAAACCCAGGAACTGGTTTTATCATTCAAGATCATGATGAAGCTGTACCAAATAGTTCCAATGGAGAATTTTCAAAAATGCTCATTGAGACAAAAACATTGCACATTTAGTAATCTAAAAGGCTCCATTTGCAAAGAAAAGTTGTGCTCCAAGCTCACTATTCCAGTGAACTAATCTGTTTGAGAGACTCATGGTGTGGTACTTGAAATACTTCTTGGAGGACTTGTAATGAAAAAGAATTCCCAAATATTTCAGCCGTGCAGGTCTGGCCGCAATTGTTGTCGATCTTACCCAATAGAAAAGACAAGAGCTGCCAGTTGTCTTCCTAAACTGTGAATTGACAAACAGATAATTAATTAGGAGTTTGTGGTTTTCTCCTCGATGCTCATATCAGATCAACTGTTAGGGAGACTTGACGAGTTGCTAACGGGCAAATAACCAAAACATAGACCCACACTCCGCTCACAACAACAAAAACGTCCATTCAAAGATTGTGTGTCAAATAATCCAAGTTCACAAATGCTTGAGTTAAAGAAATCAGGAATGGAAGTCTCAAACTGCAAGCACAGAGCATTTTTGCACATCAACAAAATTTGTCTTTGGATCTTTGTAAACACTTCTCTCTTTCCCACAACAAATTTCTATTGTAAGCAGATATAAATGGGCAAAAACATGGTCATTTTTACATCTTTTGTTGTGTTTTCTTGAAAACTTTCATTTAGGGGACTCCCTGTTTGAATGTTTAAGTCTCTTATGACTAAGAGATTGCATTGTTCCCATTAGGTAAACAGTTAATTTAAAGGAATGATTGTAGATCCACGAGTTGGAAAAAGGAGAGACTTGAATTAAGATGTGCGCAATTTTAATCAAGACATGCTCTATTCAGTAAACTCTGTGAGATCAGTGAAGGGAAAAATGTATTAAGGTTAATCAGTTCTGAAGAAATGTAACTAGTAGATAATGTGTCCTGATTTTTTTCCTTTGTGAGAGGTGTTATAATAGGACGATCACTGTTCATCTATATTTCACTGGGCATAAATGCAAATTTCACATTTTCACAGAAGAGAGAATTTTATTACATTATATTGATTTAGAAATAATTCATTAACCTCTACTCCTTTTTTTTCTTTACATATCAATCTGTCTCTCTTCAAGGTTTTATCTTCATTTTTCAAATGGTTACAGTGAAGTGTCTTATATTGCAAGCTATTAAAAAAGATGGTCTTTTATACATTCAGCTGTGTCATTCTTGGCAAAACTGGTACTTATTTTCTATACAGGTTTGGATACAGTTTGGGCGTTCAGGGACGCTTGTTGTATTTCCTTGAGGCTGCGTAATTTGATAGCTTTCTATAATGCAACATGTTTGTTGCACTCTTTTATGGGTCTCCACCAGTTGGTGAAAATGAGATCTGCTTATGTGTCGATGTTTTTCTTCCGCTTCCAAAATCGGGTCTGTGTAAATGTTGAGGGATATAACAGCACTGAGTCTGTCACATTAGATCAATGGCTTTCACTGTGGGGGGGTGGGTGTTATGAGTCCCACTCTGGGGACATTTGGTGTTATCTAGAGACTTGTTTGATTGAATTGAGTGCGTGGATGGGGACTGGCTACTGACATGTATGGATAAAGGCCAGCATTGCTGCTAACCATCTGAGAGCACACAGGAAAGCCTCCCAAAAGAAAGGGTTACCTGGTCCAACATGGTAACAGTGCTTGAGGCTGACAAATACTGTCTTAGATTTGCACTGAAGTCTATCTACAGTCCATTACTTTCCAGAAGTGTGAAATCTCTTACAGCCCAACTTCTCTGTGCCCATCTATCCTTTTTCCATAAGAGTTGAAATTTAAGCACCAAAGCAGAGACACATAAAAGTGAGGGAGGGTACTTGGCATTATCTTCAGGAATGGGAGAAGGT
The DNA here is from genome assembly GCF_008692635.1 of Crocuta crocuta. Taxonomy (NCBI): domain Eukaryota; kingdom Metazoa; phylum Chordata; class Mammalia; order Carnivora; family Hyaenidae; genus Crocuta; species Crocuta crocuta. The sequence continues at coordinate 6,683,262 of NW_027527932.1, forward strand.
CATGGTGGGAAAGGAGAATATTTCAGGTGCCTCCCTATGTTGCCCAGATACTTAGGAGGTGTAGCGTATAGGCGTCTTCAGGAACAATGAAATGTGTGATGTGGCTGGTGTACAAGGGACAGGCAGGTCAAGAAGAATGACAAATAGGCTAACAAAGGACTTGGGGGTAGATTAGAGAGGTCCTTGACTATCAAGTCAAGGAAATCAGGTTTTATTTTCCATGCAGTGGTGGGGGGCGTGGTGTCGAAAGTTCATAATGGGGAAGTGATAGGAAAACAACTCTGATTAGTGAACTGAGGAAGATTGAAAACCTAAATTTAAAGCCCATTTCACTTTACGTAAAAGCAGGCTACTTACTACTACCCTAAGTGTCTTGAAGCAAACCACATATCTAATGGGTATTTTTGTGACTAGTTAGAATTAAGGAGTTTTAGACAAAAGTGTTTAAGGCAAGGACTGCATCTTATGTTCTGGTGTTGATAAATACAGATTGAAGTTACAATGATAATGATTGATTCCTGAATAAAATTATTATTTCTATCTCTAAAATGATCAGATAGAATTAATCTGAGGACTTCATCTATTATATAGTCAAGAAATATATTAATATCAGTGCTTAAATTTTTAATTCCAAATTTTTAAAGCAAGGAAATATGATTTGGAGGCATATTTGGTGAGTATATATTTCATGCAGCCGATCGGTACAATTTATTGTTGAGGAGATTATGCTGTTGGCTTATAACATTGTTAGTGAGTTCATTTCCGGAGAGAAGAAAATCTTACTTTAATAGTTAGAAAAATTAGTCTTTATCAATTCTAACTTTGGCGCTTTAAAGAATGGCCTGAGAAAGCAAACAAAAATAGTTTGCTTATCCGAAAGAAAATATACTGGACCAGAGGACCTAGCCACTTTCTTTTCAGATGATTCTGTGGCGTATGTTGGCCCATTACCAAAATACATATTTTAAGAATTATACTTATTTCTAAGCAGTGGTTTGCAGTCCATTTCCAAAGCTAAGGTGATTTAAATTACATGATTTCTCTGTGCATTTCAAATAAGGTTTTTAATATTTTAGTTTTAAGTAATAAAATGCCATTCAAGTGTGTAATTTATTACTAAACCCATTAATATTTATAGCCAAAAAATGATTTTCCTGAATGGTGGGAAAAAACCTCTCAGTATCATCTCTTGCCTAGGAAAAAAGCAACAATGAAGAATCCTTGTCAAAAATATATGTATACTTTCCTTTGTAGATCCAAAACATAGATATTTTCCATCGAATCATGTCCTATAGCATCTTGCACTCTGAAACTCTAAATTAAGATTAATGGAAGATTAAATATTTGAAGATGTTTATGTGGTTATATAGCACTCTGTAAACTCTGGTTAGGGAAACTTTCTTTTGAAATGAAGAATTCAATTCAACGAACATACAATTTTACCCATTTAAATAAGGGTTTGTGAGGTCCAGTCACATCAGTCATTAATATATTCTTTCACTAAATATACATTCAGACTTTAATATGCGCCAACACCTTTGTAAGCATTGAAAATACAGTCATGGAAAAGTGAACCCCCCACCTCCATGGCCTTGTGGGACTCACGTTTCAATGGAAATTGGGGAGTGTTTCTTTTAGTTTAATTTATATTAATGAATGAAAGGCACAACTCATCTTTCATGGGTATATTATTCATTTTCAAGTTCTGTACACTTGTGATGTGTTTCTATCACATGCCAGAGCTGTAGTGCACCATGGAGACCAGTGTCAATGACTCTGAAGATCTGATGATCATTCCTTTCTCTCTGTCTCCATTCTGGAGATCCAAATATCTCCCACTTGAATTCCTGGGATAACCCCTCTGCTTCTAGCTCTACTTGCGGTTGCCAACTCTCCCGACCCAAGATGACATTGGGATGAAGACCACTGTTAAGTTCATCTCCCTGAAGACCATATTTACCATGTCACTTCCTGCCTGAGAATCTTTAATGTTCAATTGTTTCACAAGAGATCGAGGCTTAAGTCTGAAATCTGGTGTCAGTCAGTGTCAATCAGGGAAGCAGAACTATTGTGCGGATTACAAGATAAGTCATTCATGTTAGGAATAAGACCTAAACAATAATGGACGAAGCTGGGGGAGTGTAAGTCTGCAAGATGAGTTGCAACATGAGAGAAGGCCCTCTGAAGCCCTCCTGAAGTCAGCTGCACCCCTGCTGGAGAGGGGCCATGAGTGGGATTCCCAGAGAAGTCTACAGGAGGCTGTGCCTCCCCGACACGTGGTGGGCTTCACTTGACTGTTGGTTAGCAGAGCCAACAGGTAAGGAGAAGAGCTGACCACACAGTGGAGGAAAAGTAAGTATTCGCTGGCACCTCTCAGTCTCTTACCATCCCCAACCTTAAGGATCGTCAGAGAGAAGTAGTGGCTACTGACTCATATGTGTCTTCCCAACCTCATGCAAATCTCTTTTTTGGTCAGCTCTAGCCAGACACTGTAAAAGGAAATTCTGCGAAGCATAGTTCCAGACTTGCCAAGTTGATGTTTCAGCTTCTCTCAGTCTGGTTTCCTTACTTCATTTTACAGTCATCTGGTTCATCCTACAACCGCGCCTTGTTAATGCTGTCCGATAAATCTGAAATTCATATCGGCCTTCTCTTTGCCAATCTGCATACTTGTTCCCTTACTTAAGTTATCCGTGGAACTCCAGATTTCAGGGGCTTTGTTAAGAATTTTAATAGCACTTGTGATTATAATTTGTATTAGAAATTCTCATGTCTATGACTTTGAAAGGGCTGCAGAATTTTGAGAAGGATGTGATTAATGATATATAAAAAAAATAGATTTGCCCAGAGGAAACACTCATTGATCTTGATAAGAACAGTTCTGACCAAAGATTAAGAGTGGTGGAGTCGCACTGATTTACAGATGATGTGGTAATCTGAAGATGGGAGAAGGAAAAGTAAACTTGGTAAAAGTATAATTTTAAAAAATATGGTGCCCTGGGGCATCTTGCTGGCTCAATCAGTTAAGCGTCCCATTGTTGATTTCGGCTCAGGTCATGATCTCACAATTCATGAAGTTGAGCCCCACATTGGGCTCTGCAGTGACAGTGCAGAGCCTGCTTGGTATCCTCTCTCTCCCCCTCTCTCTGTCCCCCTCCCACTTGCTCACGCTCTGCCTCTCTTAAAATACATAAACTTAAAAAAATAAAAAATATGGCGGCTCTAGACAGACTAATGAAGAATAAATGGAAGGGATGTTCATCATGTTGTAAGGGGAAGGAACACGTTTGGAAGCCAGTTTGCAAGAAATCTGGAAGGGTTGTTAGAAAGACAGCTAGTTGAAAAACTGTTTTTACTTTTTAATATGAACTCATACTGATATCGGTGAAAACAAACAAAAATACTAAAAAAAGTGGCAGGTGCTGCTTGTGTTATTGACTCATTCTGGGGCCTGTTCTATGTGCTTTCCATATGTTAACTCAGCCAACTGCCCATACTCCAGAGAGGTAAATATTCTTACCTCATTTGAACAGATAAGGAAATGTGCATAAAGGTTACCTTTTCTTTTCTTTCTTTTCTTCTTTTTTCCTTTCCTTTCCTTTCGTTTCCTTTCCTTTCCTTTCCTTTTGTTTCCTTTCCTTTCCTTTCCTTTCCTTTCTTTTCTTTTCCTTTCCTTTCCTTTCCTTTCCTTTCCTTTCCTTTCCTTTCCTTTCCTTCCCTTCCCTTCCCTTCCCTTCCCTTCCCTTCCCTTCTCTTCTCTTCTCTTCTCTTCTCTTCTCTTCTCTTCTCTTCCTTCTCTTCTCTTCTTTTTCTTTTCTGCTACCCTAATATAGCTAGTGAAATATGAGGTAGAATATGAACTCAGCCAGTTTGACTTCAAAATCTATGGTTTTTTTTTTTCCATTGCACTGTATTGCCTCTCCATTTAATTAGGCATTAATTTGTGGGGTTAAGTAAAGCAACTTCCTTCCCTCCTGATTTAGATATCCCCAAAGAGACAATATGAAAAGTTTTAAACGTTCACCAGCACCAACCAATCAGCTTGGAAATCACAAAAGAGTTCCCTCTGCCTTTTAATCCTTAAAGTCTTCATTTTCATTTGTGCCTTTTTACTTGTCACATCATCAGACTAGATCACAAAGGCTGGTACAGAGACCAGCAGCATCACTGGTGTAGGTTGGGAACTTATTAGAAATGCAGAATCTCAGGTCTCATCTACTGAAACCAGTATTTGTCTTTACTGGGACCCCCGGTAATTCATACGCACGTTTAATGTTGAGAAAAACTGCTTTAGGTTACCTTTTAGAGAAAAGGTCTTAACAAACCAGGCCCAGCACATCTTCACAGCATTTTTTCCCCAGCCACTTCAACCTCCTACCCAGTTCATTATATCAGCAGCACATGAACTTCACATAATATCACCTGGGGAGCTTTGAAAAAAAATAGATTCTTGGATTCCACCCTACATCTACTGAATCAAAACTTTCAGGAAAAGGGCTTGGAATGGAAGTTTTTAAAAACTTCTTGAGTTTTTCTGAAGCAGAGTTAGATTTAGACTTTTGGGTCTAGGCTCTTCACCCTCTGTCTAGAGCACAGAGGAAATGCAGCATGAAGTCCTGCTCATCCATCAAGGTCTAGCCAAAAATCACCATCTCTCAAGTTTAATTCAAGTCTTCAGGTGAAATTGTTATTATTTCTCATCATGTTAAATATACTTTTGTTATTGTACCTAGTGCATCAGAGTAATCTGCTTGCATCTTTAGCACACATGTTGGGTAGAGTTCTGAATAGATGCTCCATAAATTTTTATTGAATCAATGAATATATAATAAGCAGACATGTATTATAGGCATATATAGTAGCATCTAGTAATAATGGTAATTCCTTGTTAGTGTTCAGGACTGCTCACTTTACCATCTACTTTCCGTCATTGCTAGAGTTTTCATGGTCCCATTTTTGCAGTTCTTGTGGAGGAAAAATCTGTGAATCATGTTAGATCATCATTTTTATGACAAATATTAAATATTTATAATTATATATTAGAGGACAATGTATAAACACCAAATTGTCTCCTTAAATAAATTTAATAAATAGTTCATAGTTTCATGTCAGAAACTAGCCAATGCATTTAGGGGTGTGTGTGTGTGTGTGTGTGTGTGTGTGTGTGTGTGTGTGTATGTGTATGTTCTTTTTTGGTACTTCTTAGAACTTTAAGAATAACTTGACTGTTTAAGGTAATGAAAAATATGTTTTGAAACTTTTTAAGAAGGCTCCCTTTAGAATCAGGAATGAGTAGAACCATACTTTGACTTCCCTTTTGTCTTTCTAAAATTGTGGTCTGTTCATAGAATTCTAGAAGTTAAACTTCAAAGAGTGGTTCATAGGAACTACATTTTTTACCTCTAGCTCATAGTCAGAAATTGGGCTTTCTGTGAGTGCACACAGTCTCCTGATTATTTAACTTACAATTACTCCAGCTCTTTAGCATAACAAAGCTAGCTAAAGTGACTTGGAAATTAAGCCACGTGGCCACTAGATGACATCAATGAAAATGAATGAAAATCTCCCTTGCCGTGTAAAGTACAATTTCCTTGTTTGTAGAAACATGCTTTGCTTCCGAATTATTAAAGAAACACTTTTACCAGTTGGAATCAGATGACGTATCCACTACCTTGTTTAGATTCTCTTCTTCCTTGGGTTCATCTTAATTACCTTTATTAATCCAGTTGCTCCAATTGTAAAACAAATCAATGACAACATAAACAAAGGTATAATTAAAGGAGAAATATGTAAGCATAATATATCCTCTTTCAAATATCATCAGTGTTTCCTTTTCCTTAGGAACAAATACATATACTGATTAGGCTCAAGATGCAGAACTTTATTTAAGGCAAACCTTCACGATCACTAAATGAGAGTATATGGCCCCAAACCTCTATCACTAAGTGTGGGAGAAGGTTTGTACAAAGATGACACTGAAAAATAAAAATAAATCTAGAATTTATTAACAAATGTATAAAATTCTAGCTAAAATATATATATTTATATGCCAATATATATGCCAATATATTAAATATTGGCACCTTACTTCAATAGTAGGTCATATTAAGAAATGCAGAAAACAAGACAAATATGGGGAAATTAAAAATGCTCTAAATATGAAAATAGTTTTATAGGGTTAAAAATACAATCAATGGAATAAAGAACTAACAACCAGGAAACATTAGAGTGAAATCAATGGATTAAAAGATGTAAAACTCACCACAATTAATGGATAGTCTAAATAAGTTTCCACCTAGGGAATTAATCAGTCATTGAATAAAACAAGCTTATTTAACATCATCTGAAGGATACAGTTAGTATTTTTTTTTAGCAAGAAACATGCAAATTAGGTAAAGACCAAAACTTTGCCAATGGAATAACCTTTTCAGTAATTGCTAAACATCCTCATTTTGATTTCCCACAGTAGCTATTTCAAATTTACTCTTTAAAATGGCCCATTGTGCTCTTCCCCAGGGGGATTTCACTTAGTTCCATACTTTCAAATGTGACCTGTATGTATGCTGAGTCTTAAGTCTATTATTTCTCATCAAGATTTCTCACTGACTCTCTAGATTCCCATGCCAACAGCGTGAGTGTCTGTAACCGTCCCCCAATCACTGCCCTTGCAACAAGAACAAAGCAGAATAACACTCTCCACCCCCACCCAGCCCAGATATGCCTTCTACTTCTTTACTCTGTGGATCCCACAATCCTTCCAGTCATTCATCTAGGAGTTCTGGAGGTCATCCCTAATTTCTTCTTCTTTCTTAATCTTCATAAGCAACCAATAACCTAATCATGTAGACGTTGCCTATTATCAATATAATCAATCTATTATATTGATTCCACCACATCCTTTAATGCTCTTAGTGGATCTGATGAGCTCCAAGGACAGATACTAGTCTCATCTCACGTCATCTTGACTATAGCAATGGTCTTTTTCTAAGCACCTGTAAGAGTGCTGGCAACACCAACTCCATGTCTGGCCCTCAGTCTTGTTCCTGCACGCAATGACCTCCCTCGGGCCACATGTTTGTCCTGTGGAGGTTGATGTGCCCTGACTGGATGCAAGAAGCCTTGCTCTGATAGCCCCTAAAGTTGTGCACAGTGGCTTCAGCCAATGAGTAGAGATTCTCTGGTGCACAGATAGAGCCACTTTCAATAACTAGCCTTTGACCTTATCACACTGCCCCTTACTCAATAGAAGCTGGAGATTAAGGGTCTGGACTTGGCAGAGAATGACTGCATAGCACCTGGATCATTAACATACTTCCCTCCTACCCCCACCACTCTCTCCATAAGTTGCCCTGAATAAAACTCTGTAAGTGGTATGGACTATCTCCACCTTCTAATAGAGCCCACACTTCAAATTGTCTATCTTCCACATTGCCAGCAATGTACTTGTTTATTTCAAATACATCCATTTGATTTCTGTCCTAAAAAGTCACCTTTTCTGGGGAAACAGGATGAAGTCTATGCTCCATGGCATGTCTTCCCATGCCCTTCTGGATCTGACTTCTGCTATGACTCTCATCTTAGGTCTTATGATTTTCATGTCCCATTTGAGCTATGCTAGAACTAACCTTTTCTTTCCTTGAACTTACTGTACTCACTGTGCCTCTGTACCGCTGTTCACGCTCTGTGCCAACAATGAGTGCCCTTGCCTGCCTTTCCACGTGCCCCAGCTTACTAACAGCCTCTGCTCAAAGCTCCCACGACTTCCTTTATAGGACGTGCTTCTCAAGTGCTGAGTTGGTAGTGGAAACATAGTTCTCATTGCTTTCAATCTACATGTTTTGAGTTTTCAACATTTTTGTTCATTGATGATTTCTTTGTAGGCTTATAAAATGATTCGTGTGTGTTCCTAGTAGATTATGGTCTCCTGGAGATGAGGAACTGTGATCGCATTACCTCCAGACATGACATCTGAGAAACAGTAAGACTTTCTAGCCCAGAAGAAAAGAAATTATAAGACGAACAAGTAAAAAGTAACTGAAAACCTTTTAGTGCTCACATATTGGTGTGTTAATTGATCCCACAAATATTGTGAACTACTGCATGTTTGTTATCATACCACGTGTTGGTATTACATTGATTATTTTGTTCTTGTTTACTATTAAATCTTAATCTCAGAGTTGTTTTTGCTGTTTGCTTTATAGTGCTCCCCCAGAGGGGTGATCTGTGAGCTTCCAGTAATATCTAGATAATCACGGATGTGTTTACCAATGTGACAGGAGCACTTCTGTGGAAAAGAGGACCATTTTCACATTTTTAGGCCCAGCCATGCCACGTGGTGTTGGATCGAGCCTTTGATCCTATTCTCATTGAAGTCAGACAAAGGTCTTTCAAGATGGTCCATTTCTACCTTTGCACTCCTTTTTGAGTGCCTTTATGAGTTTTTTTTTTTTTTTTTTTTTTTTTTTTTTTTTTTTTTTTAAGATTAATCAAACCATTTAAAGTTACACCTGCACCTTTTTAAGAGATAATCCCTTGGCCTGGGAATATCTTGGAATATCTCTTGTAAATAAAAAAATATGCAAAACAGCCAAAAAGCTAATGTTTAACTCTTTAAAGAGAGTTAACTCCCTGGTGGGATGGCTAACAACAGGTATTCAGTAAGAGTATGAATTTCTTATTGCTGTTGTTACAAATTACCACTAACTTAGTGGCTTAAAACGACACCAATTTATTTTAGAGTCAGAGAGGTCAGAAGCATAAACTGAGTCTCGCTGGACTAAATTCAAAAGTATTCGCAAGGCTGCTTCCTTCTGGGACCTCTAGAGAGGACTTGTTTCCTAGCCTTTTCAGCTTCTAGAAACTGCTTGCACTCCTTGGTTCGTGGCCCTTGTCTCTATTTCAAATCCAACAGCATAACATCTTCGAATCTGTGTTTCCATGATCTCATTTCCTTCTCTGACTCTGACCCTCCTGCCTTCCTCTTCTAAAGGCTCTTGTGATTATATTAGGCCCACTGAGTAATCCAGGATAATCTTTGATCCCGTGATTCTTAAATTCATCATATCCGCAAATTCTCCTTTGCCGTATAATACAAGTTTGTGTGTATTAGGATGCTAACACCTTCGAGGGGGTGTTTTTTGCCTACTACTGTATGTATTTTATAACCATACCTCTTTAGTGATAAAATCCTGAAAGTGTTATCAACCAATAAGGCTAAATACATGAAAACCTATTTAAAGAAAGGAGCGAATCTTTATTTCCATTATTCCTGTTTGAGTTCTGAGAGCCACATATGCTGCTTTTGTGCACTGCAATCCAGAGAAGGTCAGCAAAGACAAAAGGGGGTGAGATCCTCAAAGTGAAGAAGAAAAATCCGAGCAGGGGATTGAGAACTGGAAGAAAGTCCTGCCATCCAGTGTCTATCTTAGAACATGGTAAGAAATTATTTTGCATTCAGTCTTTGCTTCGTGGATGGACCCTCGGCAACCCAAGATTGACACTAATTGGTACCATGAAATTTGTACTTGAAAGTAAGCTGTAGCCATGCAACTTGTTGAATAAACAGAAGAAATGCACATGAATCCTTCAAGTACTAGGTTGACCTTATCATGCTGGGACCAAGGTGGTTCTCTGTTTTTGATCTACAAGAATTCCAGAAGTTTGCAAACCCTAGAAGTGTGCGTTACATCTCTGTGACCTTTTGGAAAGATTATGCTTAATCAACACCTGGTGAATTTCGCCAAGTGGTTCCTGATCCTTTAAGAAATAGAATGTATACGTTTAGGGACCGTGGCTACTGACCTTGTCATTTTTTTTGGTATTATTAGTAAGCTAGTGTTAATTGCAGAAATATACGATCAGTATGAGAAAATACTAATGTTTATTGCATAATCAATCGGAATATGCCAGCAAGGATAGCTTCATTTTGTATTGGCAACAATGTAAGAAGCCATTTGCATAGGAAAGAGAGTAACCAGTGACTTTATCCAAATTGTCAATCTCCATTTGCTTGATTTGCTTATTACATACTTCAAATGGCCAAACTTTAAAAATAAAAAAGTATCCAATTCATAAACTAGGACAAAACCTTCCAGTGTAATGGTGTATTTTTCAAGTTAGCATCAGTTGCTTTTTAAATATAACTTTATGCAAATATTTCCAAATAAAGGTCTTTTTTCTTATAGAATATTTGCACCTTGTTATAAAGATGAACACGTCATCCTTGACTTAGTAATTCTTTAAAGTAGCAGGTTGTTTATCTTTTTACACTTGATCTTAGTCAAAAGGCCGAGAAGCGATAGGTTGTTTATTTTTTTTAAAGAAGTTTTTAATGTTTATTTTATTTTATTTTATTTTATTTTTTTTTTTAATGTTTTTTATTTATTTCTAGGAGAGAGNTCAGCACAGAGCCCAGCTCGGGACTCGAACCCACAAACTGTGAGAGCATGACCTGAGCCAAAGTCAGACACTCAGCCGATTGAGCCACCAGACACCCCTGGTTCTTTATTTTTTTAATATATAATGTATACTTAATGTTATATAATGACATTATAGTTTTGTGTAGTAGTGAAATGGATTCCCTCAAATTTCAGTGTAAATCCTAGATATAAAGATTTTATGAATATAAAGTGTAAACTGAATTTTCACTAAGCAGAATAAAATATAGTGAAAACTCAGAAGTGGCATCCCTAAATTTTGGTTTTACAATTTGGAGTTAAAATGCTCATTGGCTTGAACAAGAAAGAGAGCATAAGGAAAGACACGTGTACACAGACACATCACATAAATACAGAAGCAAGTGCTTTGAAAAAATCCTTAAAATAATAAAGTCATAGCATTTAGAGACGTAAGGGGTCTTAAAAAGAACATTAGTCCAAATCCTTTCTTTCCAGATGAAGAACCAGTATTTGGCATCACACTATTTTAAAAGGATTTTCAGAAATTAAAGCAACATGACATGACAATATTGTCCAAAAAGAGAAAAAAAAAGATCCCTAATGTTTAACAACTGGTGCAATGAAAGAAGGAAAAAATAATAAAAGTGCTAATTAAATTCTAATAAGGAGTTAAGGGGTTTGAATATTCTAAGAAGCTAAGAGTTCTGGAAAGACTGAAGTCAGAGGCCAAGTACAATTCCAGGCTATCTTATATAGGATTTACATGACTTTGACTAGTCACTGAGCTTTCTTGAGTTGGGTTTTCCTGGCCTGCCCATTCGTGGTTTTTGTGGGGCTCAGTGGATATTTTTGCCATTCACCAGTGCCTAGGCCACTATTCCCTCTTATCATCTCCAAGTGATTTTGCCAAATGTCTTCTTAATAAATATTAGTTAATCTTCCTCTACGTATCTACCAATTTTATGCGTGGAAGTGTCTCCTTTAATTTATAATTTCCTGCTCATCAATGAGTTGATCCATATTTTCGTATTTGCTATTTTACTCTGTGAATTGGGTCTTCAGATCTTTTAACTATTTTTCTTTTGGGTGACTGGCTTAATCTGATGTGGTTCTTCATATATGAAAAAATATTGCTCTTTTGTGTTATGCACATTAAAAGGGTCTTCCTACAGTCTGTAGCATCTATTTTAACTTTCTTGATAGTGTTTTAGTTTTATAAAATTTAAAATTTCAGTGGAATCACATTTGCCAATATAATGCTCTGTAACCACTGAATTGCGTGTCCTATTCAGAAAGACTTCCCACATCCTTAATAAAACTATTTTGCTGTATTTCCTCCTATTGTAGTTAAGATTGTTAATATGTGTTGTTGTTTTTTTTCCACTACATCTAGCTCTTGGCTTTGTTTTCTGAATGTTATGGCACAAGGCTGATACCTTCTCCCGGGGTTTGAGACACGCGTGTATTAGGGGTATGTTGCTGCTTACTGGCTATTTCTTGGTGTTACCATGGTGACTCCAACAGATTGATAAGTGGTCAATACAGTGATACACGGTCAAGTCATTTAGAAGTATGAGTTAGAAACAAGGTCGGTGGGGGAGCCTGGATGGCTCCGTCGGTTAAGTGTCTGTCTCTTTGATTTCGATCAGGTGGTGATCTCATGGTTCGTGAGTTCCAGTCTCATGTTGGACACTGTGCTGACAGTATTGAGGTGCTTGGGAAAAAAAGGGGGGTGGAGAGAAACAAGCTCAGTAATACTAACTTGGAAAAGATACATGGCATGTTTGTTTTGAGTTGCTTTGTTAGAGGAAATGCACTCTTTATCAAGAAGTGAAAACATCTGGCTGTGTTCCTTCCCTAGTTGTTACCAGAATACAGGGAACGTTATGATTAAGGGGCCAGCCTTGATCTGGATTTAGCTTAGATGTGTTCAATATTTGTAGTAGCAGTGTTTTACATTTCCTCTAGAAAAAAAGTTGAAGGAGTTCTG